>NW_010304695.1:0-16132 GCF_000700745.2 Antrostomus carolinensis | reverse complement strand
AGAGAGGTTTAGGAGAACGGACAAGTTGACAGAAAATGAAACCTACTTATTAAAAAGCTTATTTTTTGAAAATGCCTTATGCATATGCACATACATACTGTGGACTGGCATATGCTCAAAACTGAGACTTTTGAAGGCCTACAGGTGTCTGCAATGGTTTATCTCAGCATAGCCCATAAAAGAATACTAACTACATCATTGCAGTTAATATTTAAAGCGTAAAGAACCCATTCAACTCTAGATGTATGTGGTTCAAGGGAAAAAATACATAACAGAAAGACTCAGGTAAAACTTTGCTAGCAAAACAGAAACTTGAAATCTAAGTGTAAACCAGAGACAAATACAAAATGAAGGGGGATTTGCATCTATTCTAGCAAAAGAAAGGGCCACCAAGAAGTGAGTCTTTATAGAAAGATGGAAAGCATGTGGTCATAAGCACAAATGATCTATAAAGGAAGACCACCCAATTAAAATGCAGTGGTGGAATGAGATCCTTAATTGGACAAGAACCTCTGACCAATCCTCTGAAGTAATAAAAAGTTGGGTAAAAATAAGCCAAAGCAATGTCCTTCAAGATCGGAAATAGTTGAAGTAGGAAATGGATGAAACAGTTGCTAAAGGAGCATTAAGGTTGCAGGATTCTCTAAAAGTAAACATCCAGAAGAGCTGTCTCCATGGAAGACCTATTCACATGTTTCAAATCTGCATGTTTTTTCAAAGTACATCAGTTTTATGAACTTTCCTTACCTCTCTCCTACAAAGAATATTATTTTCAGAACCAAGGAGCATACATACTTTATCCCTGAGAGCCACCAAGCATCAAAGCTATGTGATAAAAGCTTTGATGTTCATGAAGGGAAAGTAATCTGAAAAGCACATCTAGAGCTTTAGACAGTCCAACATATTCATAAGATGTCACAGGGCATGTCCCTAAGCCAAAATTACTTTGGGCACCACAGGAAGAACAAATCCATCACTGTTTCATTTTCTGGATCACTTTTTGGAAGAAACAAGACCTGGGATCAAGCAGATACCAGCCCATAACCACAGCATTAGGGACTTACCCAATACATACATAATGGAGTGAATCTGGCTGGAGAGAGGTAGGAATGACAGTTCTAGTTCATCCCCAAAGCAGAGATCAATTTGTGATCTGACAGTTCTGATAAAAACAGTTTAGAGCTCAGCCTAATTCACACTCCAAAATGGTCAACACAGGTTGCCTACGAGGCTATTTGAGGATCTTGGTGAGCAGTTTGCTAAGAGGTGGATTTGATACCTAACACAACATTCTCAAGGAAGCAATGATCTTTTGCTCTAGACATAAAAAACACATAGTATCATAAGAACTATCTACTTTTAATAACTCCTGTTATACCAGAGAAACACTTCTGACACCTTGGACCTCTGCAATTAGGACATGAAGATGAACCTGCTTGGAATATCAGAGGTCCTGCAACCCAAATATCAGGATCTCCCTTAAGGTGGATCTGGAAAACAGCTAAAATGTATGAAGGCTTACAAACTGAATATACGCTGTCTCTGCTGAGAAAGACAGTCAAAGCCCAAGCCAAACTAAGCCCTCTGATAGGTGTGTAAGAACCGGCCACTCCGCAATGCCAAGAATTTAGACTAACCCTTCTATGGCCAGGAATACCTTAACTGTTCTAGCTGCTGAGTTTTGTGGAACAAAAATGCTTTAAAAAGTTCTAGATCAGTACTACAAAAGTGCTAAGACCCTCTTTCTTTCAGTTTACTCCTAAACAGTAACACCCCTGTGCTGCAGCTTGACAGTGACCTGCTAAAGACCATTCAACTCAACACGTTGATGCTGCAAAATTAATGATTCATTAGAACAGGTGTATTGCCTCTAGATTAAGCACCTCTATCAAGTGTCTCCTGAGACTGTGTTGACCCTGGAAACAGACTGAGCAGTGCACAAGTTTTATATAACAATTCCTGAAGGTCATCCCTTAGAGACAATAGTACAAAAGATATTTTAATCCTTTCATGCAAACCAGAAAGGGTTCCACAATGATAATTCACAATAAAAACCCTAAGAGACAAAAGGGGACAAGGAGACTGTTTGCTTTTGTTCATAAAAATACATGCTGGAAATCATCTTGTAGAGGATGAGAAACTTCCCAGTACAGCATGATTATTAGTTGCTCAGGGCCATTGACACAAAGGTAAGTTCAGAATGTGATTGCTGCTGAAAATACACTCCAAAATCATTACTGGTTTATAATCTTTTTTTTTTTATGTTGTCACTAGTCATGTTGCATTGTATAGGAGATCCAGGTTGGTATACAGTGCTTCCTTCCAGGAAGGAAAATTTAACATTGAAAGGGATCTTGCTGCAGTGAACTCACGATTTACACTGCATGAGGCCTAAAGTGTGTAAAACATCCAGTGGAAGGTCTAGTCTCTTAACCCTGGCCTTTTATAATATTTGGTAGCAAAGACAGGATTGTAAAGGGTATTTCTTTGTGAGGTCTGAGTCTTTGCAAGATTCACAGATCTTAGAACCCAAGAGTCAATGGAAGAAAAGCACTTCTAGGGATGTTCTAGGAAATAAGCAGTTCACCAAATGCAGTAGCAGCCTTGCTACGTTTCTCTTCTGTCTTCCTGGCCTTATCCATTTCATTGGAGGTCAGGTTTAGAAGCATCAGTGCAGGAAAGGGCCGACTCAAGCTTCTGTAAAAAATCCTTGAGTTGGGAAGTCTCAGAATACAGCAGTATTGCCAGAGAGAAGAAAGTGACATTTCTAGGGAACAATCCCATCAGCACCTTGCCCCAGAATCTCGGGAAGACCTGTCTCCCAATCCAGATTCATCCTTAGCTCAGAAAAGTCAAAGCTGAATCTGAACAATCAAGTTTCTAGGTTGCAAGGCAGAGTTATGACAGGCTTCATAGAAGACTACTGCTCAGAAAAGCAGAATAAACTGTTTTGATCCAGCTGGACAATTAAGAAGTACTAAGATGGTGGGGTGGCAAGTGGGACTTCCAGCCATTTTAACTAGAGAAACACAGTTTAACATCTAGAAAAGAAATGACTCATTGACTTTTCATGACTTTTTTCATGACTCAATGACTTTTTCTTCCAGTCAGTTTCCCAGTCCAGTATACCTTTATCCACTGCAGTACTTTGTGATAAGAATACATTACACTTATCCCAGTCCTTCCAATGAAAATTCTGTCTGCTTCATTATGTTGTGAATTTTTTATTACTGGAAAGAAAAAAAAAAACAATTTTCTTTTAAATTTTACATGTAAATGTAGTTTTAAAGAAATTACACACTTGAAAAACACACAAATTCTGAAAATATTAAATATGATTTCTGAAATATTTGCCATTAAAAGTAGTAACTTCCTAAGTCTTAACACAAGAAGTAGGGTAAATAACTATAGTTTATTCAGACAGTATTTCACAGTAGTTTAATTCATCCATAAGACGCTTGGACATGTAATAGCGTAATGTAGTAACATCATTATTTGTAAAGTAAGTTTTGCATTTTCTGGCACCAGGAAGAAATGTTGACAATTACAGAACTAAGTAATTACAAGTTTTTCCAGCCATATTATACAACTACTTTGGAAGCACTGTTGGTATTCTAAAGGAGCGGTCTCCAAAGTGGGATGTGAGCACAACAATCCATTCAGGTGTGGGAAGGAAATATTGTTTGTACCATTAAAAAAAAAAAAGTTTCTTTAATCTTTATCTCATCTTTTTAATTTCAATTTTTGTGTATGTTTTATGATGTACATAATATCTTGGTGCAGTAGTACATGTATATAATTTATAAATAAATAAATAAATAAATTTGGAACAAGTGTTCAAAATTTTTTTTACTGATAGAAGTGCCTATCAGTTTGGAGACCACTGCTCTAGGGAAGACAAGACTTAAGTTCCAAGCCCCACCAAAATCTTCTGCCTCTGTCACAACTGGAAGCTGTGATAACTGTTTTAAAATGTGAAAGTCTGTAGTCAGAAAGGTCATGTCACATATCTGGAATAAATATTCATCATATTTTAGTAGTTAATACAAGCTGAAAAAGATCTGAGTCATACATCATAAAATGCTTTAATATCCCACTGACATTTCAATGAGCCTCAGCTTTCTGCAAGCTTATGAGGAAGGATGATACATATATGTAGATGAAGAGAAAGGGGTAAGAAAACCTGCCAGAACTATTAAAAAAACTGTAAGGTGTTTCATGGACTCAGCCCTTGCAGAAATTCTTTGTTCTTTAACAATGAAATAATTCTGAAAATCCAAATTACTTAAAAAAAAAAAAAGTACAAATGATATACATGATGTACCCCTGTTCAATGTGTTCTGAAATATACAAATATATCTATAACTGTGTTTTGAAATATACAAATATATATATAGCTGTACTTACAGCTCTAAAGTTTATTTATGTTATTAAGAGCGTGTAGCTTCACTGGACAGTACTTAAATGCCTTTGCCTTTGTCTTGAGAATAGCATATTCTTACTAAAAGATCTGGTTTCTGTTCTTGATTTCAAAAAGCTCAAATATTGCTCTTTCAGAACATGTAGTTCTTTGACTTTAAAGTGTAAGCATTCTGGATTTTACTTCTACTAGAAAATGGCTTCTATTGAGCATTTCAGGTGATTGTATTTGCAACTCAAGAAATTCTGAATATTGTAACATAAAATTAACTAATATACAGAAAACAGTATAGGATTTTCAGTTTTTACCTCTTTCAAAAACTCTACAAAGAATATGGATGAACAAAATGAATTTATTGCATCTTAATTTTACCTGCATCAGCAAAATCACAAAAAGGAACTCCTGGTCTGTCTGTCTCAGAATCACTGGTTAGTATTTCAGCGATACACAAAGACAACTTCTGAACATCATCAAAATGTTCACATCCAGTTCTCGCATTAACATACAAAGCTCCTAGCTTGGTCCAATCACTTTTTTCCTTGCAATACTTCAAAGAAGGCAAGGGATAAATATAAATAAACACCAAACAGAAAATATATTAAAATGCAAGAGATACACCTGGGATAGAATTAAAGCAGAAGAAAGATGCAGATGAAATGCTACTGCCAAGAACCTCCATGTTCAATATGGCGTAGTTATGTGTTGCCCAACTTGCATGGGCTGTTAATCACTATTGTCCCTCAAGAAATTAAAATCCTTTTTCAATTTGTCATGACCCTAACTGGGGAAAGCCCGTAACTTAATTAATCTTATTTAAGACCTGGCATTCATCCAGTATTTGACTTTTATTTTTTTTTTTTATGATGATGCATGCCAAATTGATGGTTATTTTCTATATGAATTAGTCTCTGGCTTGCAAGATGACTTGATGAGTTTGGTGTTAAAGGAATGAAAAATCAGGCCTGGTTCTTCCCTTAAATTTTGGTCTCTGGATCTGTGCAGTCAGTGTGCTAATATATAAACTATATTATAATTGTGCATAATAAGTTAATCTGTCTTTGAATATGAAAGATGCAAGTGTCCAATTAAATAATTTTTAATAATATTTTCTTATTCTTTAAAACAATTCCTGCTTAGTGTTGCCAATTGTAGCCTTTTACAATTGTGCCCTTTTATACTGGATATTAATTCTACCTGCTAAATAATATATTAAATATTTTTTTTTGTGAGGAATGATGTACCACAACCGATTACAAGCACAACAAATGTAAGGCATAGGAAATAATTGCTTAAAATTATTAAATCTTTCAATTAGATGCAAAACCAAGACAAAAAGCTACAAGTATGTAAATTAAAATACTGACATCACAGAAAAGCCAAAGACAGTTTTTCCCTGCATGTCAATGTTTCTCAAACACAGCTCTGCATAGGAATATTTTATCATAATCTCAATATACTTAATAATAAAGCCTACTAATTTTAAATTATGTAGAAACTGCTTTCTTGTAGGTTTAGAAGTTGTTACTGTTTAGGCATTCTAAAAGGCTTGGAGAATGCATGCACTGTACCTGAATTTCAGCTACTGCCAAGTTGAAGTCAAAAAGCCAGTTCTTTTCAAAATGTCTTTCTTGAAATCTTCCATAAGAAAAAAATATTAATATTTAATTGAACACAACCTATTGAACTAAACTATGCACTAGCAGAAGGTGATTAACAAATTATCATATGAAATAAAAAATGATGTGATTTTTGATCCTATTTACTACACACTATGCAGTCTGGACACTGAAAACAGACACAATCATGTCAAGGTAAGTCAGTACATGTATTATGCAAATAATTGAGCAGACCTGTTTCCACAGAAAGTATTTCCTTGTCTCAGTATAAACGTAACTGAAAAGGTATGAATAAGACTTGGAATCCATTAAGTAAATGCAGAACTGTATTGTATGTATTTCTGACATAAAGGCTAAAAAAAAAAGTTAATTACAAGAAAGAAAGTGCTATTCAGCTTCAAATACCTAGAAGCATAATGCTTTATTCTGATGCCACCACTGAAACAATGGATGCATCTACCCAGAGTGATGCTATCGTGTAGAGATACATAACCTACATACAAGTAAGCTAACAGGTGTAGCTGGAGTAGCATAGCTGCTAAGTCTTCATAGACACAGACTGTTTTTCAGTTTGTGCTGAACAGCAAGGCAATTTGGAAGGGCTCATTCCTTTGTGAATACAATTCCTGATCTGAAAATTGATAAAAATTACCTCCAACATGTGTGCCAAGTTGCACTGGTAAAACACAGATCTGTAGCTAAAAGGTACTCTATGGGAAAAGTATGAAAACCAGCAACCAATTTCTACAGTGCTTTCACTTGAAATAGTGATGGCTTGTTTTCACACAGTAGAATACCACATAGTTGGTTTCCTCTAAGAATAAAAGGTTGCTTTACAAATTGCTAATTTCATTTCTCCACTTGTGTGTGCATTTATGATGCAGATGATTAAAAAAAAAAAATAAATCACCATCTTGTGCAAGTGATGGGGAGACATCAACAGTTTTGGAACAGATTTGAGCTGTGACTTCACCGGCACGGTCTGGCCATATTTAAAAAATGACCCTCCTCTCTAGTTGTGTTGGCACAAGCGTTATGCAGTTGCACAGTAAATGAAATGAGAGAAGTACTGTGTGCTTATGCAGTTCTAAGCAATATATGAAACCATAATGTTTCTAATTTGACTCCCGTTATACAAACTTGTAGCACAGCTGGGAACTGATTGTACAACACTGATCAATATGGAAAAATCCAATCATAACTGTGGTCAGAATCTAAGTTTTGACTTAGCAACCCTTGATTTTTGAAGCACAGGAGACTGACAGCACTTTAAAATACAATTAGGTATGATACGATAGTGTTTTCATCCAAAATACTAAATATGCATTTTCTAAATGCCTTTTAAAGTTTTTACATAAATTTATAAAAACAGAACCTGAAGAAGGATCTAGACATATATAATTATCAAATAGCTCCTTAAAGACTGACCTGGATTTTATGTTCAAAACAGTATTTACTTCCTGACTGGAAACTTGCAGTTGGTGAAGGAACTTAATAATATAGTCAAAATGTTCAAACTCAAGGAACATACCAGCATCAATAAGCTGTAATATCAAACAGGAGGAAGAAAAGTAAGTATACAACAAATTGTGATCACTTATGTGTTTCCAGGGGCAAGCGGCAAACAACAGTGGGAAAAACAAGTCACAGAGAATTTCAGTCAAAAAATAAGGGATAAATGCAAACACATACCACAAATTCAGCTACTCACAATATAAATTAAAAAAAACCAAAAACAAACCTACTGAAATAATATTGAAGTGGTATGTTTGAGTTTTAAAACAGGCAAGGTATTGCAGAAATTCCAACGAGTAGCAGTAGTACAATCAAACTCATACCTTACAAAAGGTACTGATTAACGTAGGCACAGCGTCTCTTATATTCAAAGAAGCCACATGCTCAAAGACTTTCAGAAGGACATCTACAGCTGGCTAATTTAGACAAAAAAAGCTAAATCAGTTTTGCAACTCTGTTGAATTAGAAAGCTTAGTTTTTATAACAGGAACTTCTGAATTGCTCTTTTTTTCCTCAAGATTTGAATACCAAAGTAAAACCAAATTTATTACTGTAAATGGCATAGGACGCAAAAAACTAAGAAACTATGGATCAAAGATTTTAAAAATATTAGGAAGTCACTTACCAGTGTACTGATTTGTAAAGTTACATTCAATATCTGAAATACTTCCCGCAACAAACAGTTCTTGAGCAAAGAAATGAGAAGATCATTCAGAACTTGAGAAGAAAAATCCACACCAGGAGTAACTTTGCTGTAATATTTCACAAATATTTGGACTGAAAAGCAATTAAAATAATTTCACTTTGGGGTAACGGATGCTAGCTATTTAAATTTCCTTAAATTTTAAATGTAGTTTAACAACCTTTAATGATGCAGGACATTACGGGACAGTGATATGCAGAAATATGGGTGAAAGGATCCAGTTTGAATACAGTGTTAACCTTACTAGACCCAGACTGACTATCCTGAAATACCTCATGTCACTGAGCTGAACACCATAAGCTCTGTAGGTTTCAAGAAAGCTTAGCTGGTTTGGTGCAGCACAAGAAAAAAAGCACAAAACCAGATGAGACTGGGTAAGTGCATCAAGGTAGTAAAGCCTTTCCAGACATGAATGAAGCTCTAGGAAGGGAAATGCAGTGTCATCATGGTGGATGGTCTTAGGAGCTGTTGCAGTGTTAGCCTTGATAAATACATACTGTAGCCTGCTGGCACCCAGTGTGATCAGCATTGCCATGCTCAGAGTGCCAGCATGGGAGAATTACTACACATGGCGCAGCAGGATTCCATGTTCACGTTGTACTACACTCTAATAAGCTTTCAAAAACTTAAGACTGCTCAGGAAAGGCACAAAAGGAATAACTGTCCAGAATAAAACTTAGCCCTTTCGGACTGAACTCAAAAGCTCAGAATGATCTGAATCAACTACAGTCCCTAAAATGTGATAATCATAATTGTTTGCATATATGGTAATGTGAAAGGACTAAACTAAAGCTGTTTGGGTGCCATAACAATGCTTCATTTCAAGAACTTAAATTCTAAAGTTTTTGGATTTGTGATGTTTGGCCAGGGTGCTCAAAAGTGCCCTAACAAAATTTTAGTTCTGTTAAACCTCCCCTCCGCCCCAGATACTCATTTCTATTCTCAAGTCTAGTTCCATTCAGGCTAAGGTCATTATCTGTGGAAGTTAAGATTTATAACAACCTCCTGAGATAGCTGCATATCTAAATACCTAGTCTCAACGGGAAACTGGAAGATGAAAACACATGGATTAGATGTATTCCTTTGAAATCAGAGCTTCTTATTCACTGTTGAAGTAGCACCCATTTCTCTCTTGACAGACTATTTAATTTGCTTTAAATAAGCTAAGTATCAAAGATACATCAAAAGCTACTACTCTATCATACCTGCACGTTTCAGAAGGCCTGATTCCTTGATACTAATGTATGTCCTAAGTATTGCCATGCAAATCTAGAAAAAGAGGAAAAAAAATCCATGGTAAAACGTTGCTACAGTTTATGCCAAACAAAAGAACTAGCCACAAACATGACTTCTGCAAGGAAACAAGCTTTACATTGCTTCCATTTAACCCATGCGTACTGACAAATATTATAAGGTGGTAATCGGGTCTGTAGGCAAAGGCATTGTCAAAAGGACAGCAAATCAAACAGAAAAATAATGTAGATGAAATGTTGGGAAAAGGAGCTGCTGAGACCACAACCGTATGCACGTGTGTGTACATACTCAGAGAAAACAAAAAAAGAATCTGAGAATACTGTTAACTTTAGAACGAGTACAAATGTGGCAGACTGTAAATAAACAGCAAAAGGAAAGCAAAAAGGTGAAAGTGAAAACATGATAGACAAAAATTACATTAATGTACCAACTAAGAGGTCAAAAATCATCTAGAAAGGAAGCTGGTAACACTGATTGATTGTCACAAAGAATCACTCATAAGGACATAGAAGAAAAAACTCAGAATTAACTCAATTTAATGAATCATTAAAAAAAAAAAAAAAACAAAAAAAAAAAAACGACACCTAAATATTTTAATACAGTATTTGGTACTGGAACATTCTTGTCTTAACATCTCAAGCTGTCAGCTTTGTGATACTTACACATTTTGCTCCATATTTCCAGATGAAGAAATAAAGACTACTGAGATTAAATCTCAGAACACTGGACACACTTACAGTCTTTCTGCACAACAGTGTAAACAGGTCATATTTAATACTATTTTGTGAAATAATGAAAAATCAAGACACACAAAACCCCCTTAATTAGTAGTCAAGTTACTAGAGAATTGAGTTGGGTTTATTTTTACATGCAGCTTCAAAATTAGAGGCAGGATCCACTCATGGAGTCTGTTACGCAGCAAATGAATTATCATCAAAGCAGAAGATAGTGGCTTGTGGCCAAGACACCTTTCTTTCTTAAAACTGTTAACCTGTTCAGATCATCAAGTCAACCAACACAAAAATGGTACATGTAAGTATGTTGAATATAAATAAAGCTTATTGTTTTTATTTTGAAACAGTGTCATAATGTTGTTGAACTGTAATCTAAGATATATATACCTGTCAGAAAATCATGTAGAAACTTTGATCATTAATATATATGCAGTGTCACTTGGCAATGGGTTAACTCACTTAATCCAAATCTACAATCCCAGGTGGCTGAGGGCATTTCCAAAACAAACTTTAGCACATGCTTATAGTACGTAAATTAGTTTGCTTTCTTTTGGAGTCTGTTTTCCTCCTTCCTTGGACTGACTCCCAGAAAACCCCCAAGATTGTATCTGGAGCTCTGACTGTTCCAAGTATTAGCAAAATTGCTTGGAAAATCCAGTTATAGTACTATTTAACCATAGGACATGTTACATTAATAAAAGAAACTGTGTTCTTTATTTGCAGCTTCTAGGAGGCTTCAGTTTATTTAATTGTTTCAAATTATAAAAGCTGTAACCGAACCTACAGATCATGTGAAAATGTGAGAACCTCTAAATTTTGAGTTAATCATAACAGATTTAGAATGAAGGTACATCAAAGAGACAATTCCTGTTTTCAAAAGGTAGCACAGATCACACTATTCTGTCACCTATCCCTCGATTCCACAACTCATTTAACAGGACAAGTTAGTAAAAGCCTAACAAAGGGGCTGTGTATTTTATATGAGCAACTGACTGCCCAGTAGAACACAGTTCTACTGCAGTAACACAGAGGTGCTTACATCAGAAGAACAAGCACCAGAATTTATGAATCATAGAATCAGAGAATGTTGTGAGTTGGAAGGGACCCACAAGAATCATGGAATCCAACTCCTGTCCCTGCACAGGACAATCCCAAGATTCAGACCACGTGTCTGAGGGCCTTGGCCAAATGCTTCCCAAATATTATCAGGCTTGGTGCCATGACCACCTCCCTGGGGAACCTGTTCCAGTGCTCCACCACCCTCCGGGTGAAGAACCTTTTCCTAATGTCCAACCTAAACCTCCCCCAGCTCATCTTCCTGCCATTTCCCCTGGTCCTATCATTGGTCACCAGAGAGAAGAGATCAGCACCTGCCCCTCCTCTTCCCCTTGTGAGGAAGTTATAGACCACAACGAGGTCTCCTCTCAAGTCTCCTCTTCTCCAGACTGAACAAACCAAGCGACTTCAGCCTCTCCTCATACAGTTTCCCCTCTAAACCCTTCACCAATTTTGTGGCCCATTATCTCCCAGTCAGTGTCTACTCTGATACTTAGTAAGTGGAAAAACACCATGCTGCAGCCCTTCGCTCAGTGAGATCAAAACCAGGATCTTTTTTACAAGAGACTCCGTTTCTGAACCCTGTGGCATCTTTGAGATACACACTCCATAGTAAATGTGGTTAAAACTGACCAACAGGTTAAAAAATTATTTAAAGGCAGTGAGAGAAAGTAATAAAAGGACAGTGCAATTTTAAGTCTCATTTCTTTAGGAAGCCAGATTAAAAAAAACCCAAACCAACCCACAACAGAAGCATACACCCAAGGCCCTGAAGCTGCAAGATGACATTAAAGAAGGAAAAAAAATCTTCCTATTTTATATCCTGTTTGTTTCTAGTTAGAGGTTCAAAGGATTGATGAGAAACACAGTAAGAAGTCACAAAAAGTGAACATTTCTTTAGTGGATACAACATGAGTTCAAAAAAGTTAATGAGCAAGATGTACAAAACTAAGATAAAAATCAGACAAAGAAATACAGTTTGCATAAAGATATGTTTTTAAACCACTTATTGTAACTGTGTAATTATTATCTATCCTACAGTCTGAAGTGTCATTCAAGCCAGTACTACATATTACAAGTATTTTGGCAAAAACCATAAACAGAATCACTGAATAGCTGAGGTTGGAAGTAACCTCTGTAAATCACCTAGTCCAGACCTTCTGCTAAAAGTAGGGTCAAATAGCCTAGGTTGCTCAGGACCATGCACCATCAGGTTCTGAATCTCTTCAAGGATGAAGATTCCACAACCTCTCTGGCTAACCTGTTCTAGTATTTGACTGCCCTCACAGTAAAAAAAGTTTCTTTTTACATGTAAACTCAACTTCCTGCAATTTCAATTCATGCCCAGTGTCTTGTGCCCTTTACTATGCACCACTGAAAAGAGTCGGATCCATCTTCTTTAACCCACCATCAGATACTTATACGTATCGTTAAGATACACCCTTTAAATGCTTTCAGGAGTATTTACAACAGTCTTAACAGTTTTGTTTATTTTGCCTAACACAAAGACATCTCACTGTGTGAAATTAAAGGCAGCTTTTTTAAAAAATAAGTAAATCTGCTAACTTGTAGAACTTGCTGAGCTCAAGAGCACACTGATTTTCAAACATAGGATATTTTATGAATTAAATCACTGCTGTGTTGCGTGATTAACAACTGTGAAGAGTCCTAAATCCCAGTAGGTTAAGCCATAAAGCATCAAACAGTTAGTTGATAAAAAGGATGGAATTTCCATTATGGGGAAAGATATTTCCCTTCAAAAATTCTCGTAACAATCATCACTGAAAACATAATGCCAAGCAAAAGGACTGCCAGTCTGCATAACAGTTCCTGAAGAGATTTGTTTCCCCTGTATTTGACTAGATTACTCTGTTGCTGCTTTACCTCTTCCATTTATGTACTTTGGTGCCACCATGAGGTGCTTGGCCTATTATAATTTTTAAAAGGACAGTTTCAAATAAAGAAATACACAAACAAACAAAACCCAAAGAATGCTTCCAGATCCCAAGAAACTTAGGCTAGGTTTGGTGGGTAGAACAGTGAGTGTGCTGGAGTGCTGCACCACAAGTAAAATAAAGTGGAATGGATTTTTAACAGTGTTAGGCATTAGGTCTTTAATGTGTCTGTATATAACGAAGCACTACAAACCACGATAATCATGCATTTCTGCTTGGAAATATTATGAAAATTGTTGCACCATTTCAGGAGATTACAGTATCTTTAAAGACACATGCCCCTGTTGCACTAAACTTGCAGAAAGCAATATACCACAGACGGCTTTTGACTTTAAGAATACATACAAAGTCTGGGTTTGCTTACAGGTCTCCAATGCTTAGGACAGAAATGTTTCAGAATCTCTCCATTCTACCACTCTATATTCATACAGTCTAATCCTTGCTTTTTTGCTTGATGTCTGTTCTCTTTAAAAGTCTACTAGTTCAAAATTCTACCATTTTTTAAAAAAGAACTTTGAAAGACCTTGAGAGAAAGAATTTCTGAACAGTTTTTTGATCCATCAATCTCTGAAATTTACTCCCTTTCCATATATAAACAAACTAAGGAGTAGTTTTGCATTTTAAAAGTGTTCACACTTACAATCTGTTCCCTTCTTCAATAAATCTCTTTACCTTTTCATCCCCTTGTTCAGGAACATGCCAAAACCAACATTTTCCTCTTTCACACCCACGCAAAGTCATGAAATAAAATCTGCAGTATTTACGGGGCAATTCAATCATCTCGAGGATCTGCTGGACTGAATGAGAAGTCTAAAATACAAGAAAATTAAAACAAACAGAAAAAAACCCAACAGATAATATTTTTTTGAAAGCAAATATGCTCATTTTTTAAAAGAATTTCAAAATACCTACAAAATTATAAACAAAGGCAAAAAATATGATCTACAATTAAACCTTTGAAACAACTCTAATCTTTATACCGTATTTGCAGCATTTCAAAGATCAGTCCCTTGTCATGCCGCGTTAGTGTCTAACACAACAAAAATCTGTCTTGAAGACCACCGAGAGAATGCAAGAACTGCTAAATGAGACAGACAATGAGTAGAGAGGAGGAAGAAAGGTAACAAAGTCCCGTGTGGCTCTGGATAACAGTCTGAGAATTCTGGGGCATCAATTTCCTTTACCCTTTTTCAGCACCCAGCATAACAGATAATGCAGTCTGTCCTAAACATGTCAAACCTTGTCTGCTTTTCAGTTCTACAAAAACAATAAAGCAAAAAGCATTATTTGATTTTGCCTAAACTGGAAGCAGAAATCAACAAAGCTCCACTGTGAACAGCTGTCCCCTCATCATTGATTTTGTTCTCAGAAATTGTATTTACTCAGTGATAACATCTTTAGAGGAGTCAAAACATAAACATATACAGATTCATAATTTCTGGCTAGGTATATGGAGAATTGTCTGAATATCTGTAACAAAATTAGTGCCAAAGGATCAGAAATCACTAAGGATTGAACAACTCACAATTGCATTTCTTTCCATCTTCCATGGCTCAAAATCTTCATAATTTTGCAATGGCAGCAAATGACCTTTTCCTGAATATCCGTAATCTAAAAATTAGGATGAGGGCAATGAATGGATCATGTAACAAAATAAATCATATTGAAACCACTCTCATTTATCTTATTTTCCTTTATATTTACAGTTCCTTCAAGTCACATCAACAATTAATGAAAATTTGATTAATACAATCTAAAGTCAGTAATTTAAGTTGCAGTTTTCTTAATCATTTTAAAACCGAGACTTTATGCAAACTTCAAGAGTAAGCACATTTAAATTAAAAACTTCACTACTTTATCCAAGGTTTCTAATCTAAAAGAAAATAAATGAAATAAGAATATCCAGAAGTTTTAATTTCAAAAGGGACCCCCCCCACACACATATTATCAGTAATCTTTTGTCCTGGCTTCTGCTGGGATGGAGTTAATTTTCACAAGAGGCTGGGAGGGGACACAGCCAGGATAGTTGACCCAAACTAGCCAAGGGGATATTCAATACCATGTGACGTCATCCTCAGCATATAAACTGGAGTTGTTGGTCAAGGGAAGCATGAGATCACGGCTCAGGAACGGGCTCAGCATTGAGTTCCGGGTCGTGAGCAATTACATTGTGCATCACTTGCTATGGATATTCTTTCATTATTATTATTTCTTCTTCCCTTGTGTTCTATTAAAACTGTCCTTGACTCAACTCATGAGTTTTACCTTTTTCTTCTCATTCTCCTCCCCATCCTGTCAGCAGGGGGAGGCGCGAGCAAGCGGCCATGTGGTGCTTAGTTGCTGGCTGGTCTTAAACTACCATATCTTCGCATTCCCACAGCACTAGCCATAAACTTAAGCTATTTTTTTCCAAAACTGAAATAAAACCTTTCATACTCTATGTTTTA
This sequence comes from Antrostomus carolinensis, assembly GCF_000700745.2. Lineage (NCBI taxonomy): Eukaryota > Metazoa > Chordata > Aves > Caprimulgiformes > Caprimulgidae > Antrostomus > Antrostomus carolinensis. Next base: position 432 of record NW_010304695.1, on the reverse strand, counting down.
AGGAGTGCAATATCAAGCTTAAAGCCAATGTAAGTTACTGGTTTCTTAAGCACAAAACTTGGTTTTAGAACTTTAATTATTATTGATCAACTGCGGAATGAGGTGGGTGTTCTGGTGACAGAGGATACAATGAAGGCAGAGTTACAGAATGCCTTCTTTGTCTCTGTCTACACTGCTGGAGAGTGTCCTCAGGAGCCCCAGATCCCTGAGGGCCCAGAGAAAGTCAGGATAAAGGAGTTTGCCCTGGTTGATGAGGACTGGGTTAGGGATCAGTTAAGCAACCTGGACACCCATAAATCCATGGGTCCTGATGGAGTGCACCCGCGGGTGCTGAGGGAGCTGGCGGAAGTCATTGCCAGGCCACTCTCCATCAGAGAAGTCAGAGAGTGCTGGTCAATGGACAGAGTCCAGTTGGAGACCTGTGTCTAGTGG
>NW_010304694.1:0-13849 GCF_000700745.2 Antrostomus carolinensis | reverse complement strand
AAAAAAAAAAAAAATACACATCCACCAATTTGAAGCTTTGTATTTTGACTGCAGTGATCTTTATGTCTCAGCAAAGACTAGTTAGTTTTATATATATTTCACATAAATATCAGCTTGAATTCAGATTGAATTCAGACAGGTGAATACTATGAAATTATACACAAAACTTATGAACTAAACATTTAAGTAGTATTCCTGGAACTGAAGTAGTGTCTCCCAAGTTTCTTCAGTCTGACTAGGGATTGATATCCACCCCTCCCTCCACCTGCAGAGGAATCTTGAAAATGGGAAGACTACATTTGTAAAGCACAACCCAGCTTTAACCGAGTTATGAAAGCATAGTTAGGCAACAACATAATACTTCCCTCCTCCCAGTTTTAGAAATTATCCTTCTGAAAGGGTTTCACTAAGGTAACAGCTAAAGTCTGTAAGTATTCCACCCAGGCAAGGGTACACTAGACACAGGTAAATTAAGGTCACTTTTGAGCACTTAAGGGAGAAGAGCCTGTCCATAACCTTAACAAAATAGTACAGATTTCTACAATTTCAGTCTACTGAAATGAAATGCGGGCAGCTCCTATTTGCCAGAGGCACTGGTGACAATGATCACCTCTAGTGCTTATTATGCCAAGGCAGATGACCTTAACCTCAGGTACAACAGTAATAACAGCCTCATTTTTATCTATTTTATAACAGAAAAAACCCATCAAGAGAATTTTTTTTAGTTACTACTATATATTCACATTTTAACTACACACTATCACATTTCTGGCCCCTTTGGAACTGTAATCTCTCGTACTAAAATAGAGCTAGCTTTCAATTAAGTCTGCTGCAAATACAAGTCAGTTCTGCTGCAAAGTAGGGGACCAAGCAGATAGTGATGCATTCAAATATTGATCACTTAACCCTCCAACTATAGCTATGCACCAGCTGCGATGTCTATGTACTTGCAGATCTGTAGAAGTTACTTTTTTATTTCTGTAGAGCTGTATTTGCAAAATGCTGTAACAGGGGCCTTTACAGCTGTTAGCACTAATACTATACTGAAGGAATGCATTACAGGTAACTTTCCTGTATTAAGAGATGTGTTTACTAAGTTTCAGTTTATCTATAGAAAACTACAGGACACAAAAGAGGCTGCCTAAATGTTATCAAAAAACCCGGTCTGGAAGTGACAGAATGCACTGTTATGCACAAGATTATCACAAAATACTGGAACTGCTTCTGTTATGATACACTAAAATATAAAACTGAAGTTCCTGAATTTTGTAACAAAACTTCACTGTTGGCACCTTCTGATGCACTGCTTTTCCCACTGGGAATTGCCAGCAGAAAGAATAGATCATCAAAAGTCAGCAAAGTTTGCTCAGGATGTGAAACCTTCTCCACACATTTTTTTTTTTTTCCTTTTTGCCCAGAACAGCAAAGTGTTCATGTGGAAGATAAAACAAAAGCCAACAAACTCACAGTTCTTTCATATGGCCATAGTTCAAAAGTCAAGTAGTTCTTGTCCTTTGCTACTTAAGTAAGAAAAGAAATAATATTATAAAAGTTAACTGCTCCTGTCTCTTCCTCACAGTATCCTCTAAAGCATGCATAAATCCCATTCTATTTTACTTTTTTTACTATCTCTTTGACTATTAACATAACTGGAACTATTATGTACTTCCATGAGCAATGTCTGAAAGAAAACAACAGTCAAGTCCTAGGCAGTCACTTATACTGTGAGTAACCGCAGAAAGTTTTTGGACTTGTTTTTGTTTAGGTTTTTTTTTTTTAAATTTATTTTTTAACTGAAAGAGAAGTACGTACAAAACAAGTTAAGAAAATGGTAGTATTCTTTGTGAGCAGCTGCTGTTTGAATACTATTTCCTCTGGACAGCAGTCCTTATGAAAACACGGGGACATTACTAAGATGACTGTGTACTTTAAAGAGTTAGGCTACCTGATCTCTTTTTCCAGGTTAGTAACTCACCAGGATTTCTTTCCAAAGCATTATGTTTCTCACCTAATTATTTTAGAGAATGAGGGGATACTCACCACACCAGCAAGAAATCTCATTATTTTTACTCAAATGGAAGTTTATTGGGGACTTTTTTTGGTGGCTTTCCTTTTTACCTGACACTTAAGGTCAGCTGTGAAGCTAACCTAATGGCACCAGTTCACTGTACCAGTTTGGAACACGTACAAAAGGGAATGCTAGGCAAGTTATTGCTATGCAGCCCATTCTGAATATTAATAAGCATCACTAAAGCTTAGTAACTGTACTTCTAATATCAACACTATAGAGTTCAGTCAAGAATGTTTTTCAACTGTGAAGATGAACATCTGCTCTGTTTAGCAAGGTAGTAAGACTGGATAGATCATATGCTAAAAAAATTACAGGCACACTAATCCTATCAATTTAATATTAAGTGATCACAAAAAATAAACATGCTATTATTTTCCCCTAATGAGCAAACAGAAAAATGCAAATTGCTTTTGTCCATCTGCTGCTGCTGACAAGTTGGTGTTACTAGGTGGGAAAGATGCAAAACCTTTAGTAGCAAAGGTTATAAAAAACATTGGATATCAGCTGGATTCCCTCTTTAGTTGGCTACTCTTGGAGTGTTAAATATATCGTCTGAACACGAACCAAAGATCTAATAACGTTAATCACATACAGAATCCAAGCCTGGCAGCAGCTTCAAGAGGCTAGGCAATGCAATTCCCTGTTTGAAAAGGCATGAATCACACAAAATAAAATAGTAGCTCACTAAGCAGGAGTACAAAGGCCTTGCTTCCTTTGGATCTGCACCCTTTCTTTCATTCCCTGGTTTCCAAAGTTAAAACAGCTCCTGTGCAGACTTTCCACAAGATTATAGGAGCAGGAAGAGACAATTAGTTCTTGGAGAATTCATGGGAGATACCTCATAAAAGGGTGAGCTTAGTCTACAGCCTTCTTGGTGGAGAACTAAGAATGAACTGAACTCCTCTCTCCACCAGTATTGCTTATGAACACTGGCTAGTTTGAATGGGACAAGCTAAGACCTACTCCGGACACAGAAGCAGCGGTCATTGCAACTACCTCAATTTTAGAAGGAAATTAAGCTTCAAATTGCCCAAACAAAAACCAGGTTTTGTTACAACCTTTTTAAGGCACTTGTGAAACAAAATCCCATTCGGTACGAATACACAGAATGAAAAAAATAGCCTTTAGTCATTTCTTTCAAGCTATGAACTTCTCCCTGTAGAACAGTGAGCAAGTAGTTGATTTTGCAAACTTCAACACTTCAGACTGTTCAAGTATTACAAGATCAGCATCATTGTTATTACAAAAAATTTGTTTCATATTTTAATTAGCCCAATCAGCATAATCTAGCATCCCTCAAAGCATTTAATCCTGTACTTTGTTTTATAGTAGCAGACACACATGTCAAGTTTCACCTGCTTACACTATTGACACTTAAGATAAAACTCAAAGCAAATGAAAAATTTGTAAGAACAGAACCACTGATGCAAAGTAGAACTACTGTGGACAAATGACCAGGGAAGATCTATTTCTGAACTTCACTGAAACATTTTATTACTAATACAATATTAGAATCAACCTTAATTCAGCAACTGATATAGCTGCCCCAATACAAGCACTACTAATAACTAGATTCTTTTTTTTTTTTTTTTTTAAGATAGTCTTAGGGATTCAAAATAGACTAAGTCTTTGCAGGAAGTGATTAAATTAGAACAACCAGTACACAGACCAAGGTTGTCAGCAAGTTGTACAGAATTCACACAAAAAAAGCAGTTTTGGAAACTCTTATCAAGGAGATATTTTAATTGCAACACAAAATGGTTCTCATTTGTGTCAGAGTCTTAAACTAAATATGAATGTGTCTGATCAGGCTAAAAGACAGCCACAGAAAAAGTAATCATTAAAGCATTGTAAAAATTAAGATTAATCAGGATTCAGTATGAGTCTCCAGAGGCCGACAGAATTGATACATATTTTAGAAATCTACTAAATAAGGAATTTTACCACTAACACAGGCCTCACTAGTGAAATATTTCTGTTTTAGTTACTTCCAAGACTTTCATTATTTCAAACTATGCCTAAATTGAGCAACACAACTATCACTGACAGAGATTTAAATTATGTATTAATTAGACTTTCACCTGTATTTGCACTGGAAGTCAACAGAAGTAGTAACATAGTGTTCCCTTTGACAAACATGTAAGCTGTATTATTATCAAGTGCCTACAACAGAATCATTGACATGAAAAAGGTCACCTAAGTTATCACCAGTTGAATACTAAGAGGCCATGCTTGTTTAGCATTCAAGCACCAATTTCAATACCACAATTTAAACTTATGGTTTAGCAAAATAACATAACTTCAAAAGCTGCTGAAAGACAGCATACTGTCAGTGGGTAAGCAACGTGCTCTCATATGCTTTTCAGTTCACAAGTACCACAAACTTTTTCCTCAGGTCAGCAAACAAATAAGTACTTCACATCAAAAAATTAGACTTCCAGAGGAGTCTTGTCTACTTAACCAGATGTACTTTGCAGGGTTAAGAATCTGCATTTAAAAACAAAATATATAACTATCAGTTTGATGGTAGACTCCAGGATGGGTAACATCGAGAGTGGGAAGAGGAAGAGAAGACTGAAGAGATTCAAGATAAAGACCTACCGCAGAATTAACTCTCTCAAAACTGCTAAGGACTTTTTTTTTTTTTTTTCAAAATATGAGACCATTACCAGATAGCTAAGATGAAGGACAAAGGGAACTGTTCCCCAAATCCACATCCTCCAGGTTTCGTTAACTTCATGTAGAATGTAATAATTCACAAGTTTTATTGTTTTTCACTGAGCTTCTCTATATAGAGAACCCTATGAAAACCCTGATAAATAATGTGAGTTTTTACTGTTCCATTAAACTGAGAAACAAAAACAGTTCTAGAAGAACAACAGGAAATATAAAAATAAAAAGCTAATGCACTTTTAGTCATCTTAAAGGTAACATGTAAGAACGCTTATCTTTGCCTTGTGAAACCTTTGTAAAAATAGAGACCTGGACACTTAGAAGTCTAATGCAGTTACAAAGTTTACGCCAAGCAGGAAGTTTTGTTAAGAAGAGTTTGCAATCTCAATTTGTGCTTTCAAGCTTGCTTTATCACATCTCAAATTGTGAGCTGCTTCTACTTTTCCACACAGGACTTTACTGAAACTGCTCACTACTTCTCCTGCAGCAAGTAACACCATTTCATTCTAAAAGCTCTTCCACAGAGACTGAGAAAGAACAAATCCAGTAAAACATTGAATTAAGAGACTAGCGAACTGAGCACTGTACCAGAAGCCTGAAAGCCTAAGCTGGGTCCCCAGTTCCCCGTTACATTTTACCCTGAGAACATCAGATCACACAATCCATACCACCTCAGTGTTTCACAAATAGCCAAGAGGTACAAGGAAACAGGCTGAGCTAGTGCCACCATAACACCTGCAGCCTGGAGAACTTTGTGTGCTTTCTGAAGACATTTCCTTCCCCAAGCTCACCATGACCCAGCAAGTTTGAAGCTGCAAACCTATATCCCTTAGGCTTCTACTCTGTCAGCAAAATAGCTACAAGGAAGAAAAGTTTTCATTCTAAAGTTCATTTTTGTAAGTTATAGTCTGAGATTTAATACTCCAGGTATTTTTGAACAGAAGCAATTGTTACTAAAAGCTGTTTAGTACAACTACAATATATGCAATAATACATAAAATCAAAGACCCATTCAGTGTTCCAGATTTGATGGAAGTTACCATGAAGTCTCTCAAGAAATGTAACCATGGATTTAAAAAGTACACCATCCTATTTATTATGACATATTCAATCAGCTTTCTCCATGTAGGACTAACTTGCTAAAACTCCATATATTTTTAAGAGTTAGCATGTCTCAATATGGCATTTTGGCCTCAATTCATTTCAGAATATCCAAAATGTTCATTTAGGAGATGGGAATTTTTCCTTGAAAGAAAGATGTAAGAGAGCTAACGATACCCATGTGAACCAAGTGCTGGAAGATCTGATAAGAAATGTGGTAGCATTAGAAGAGATGGAAATGTGAAAAGATTAACACATGTTTTAAGCAAAGCAGTTTTCTTGTTTAAACTACTCTATGTGAATTGGGTGGTAAGGTAGCAAACAAACAATTTCTTATTAACAGATAGTCAGAGCCCCTCTGGCATAACACTACTGCAGTATTTTTAGTAGCTTTATTGATGTACACTTCCCAGAACAGGAAGAAGCGTTTGAAGTTCAGAAGAACATTGGCAAAGGTTGAGACTATGCTCTTCAGTGTACAAACGCCAAAAAAAACCTCCTGACAATCCACAACACAGTAGTTTATAGTTCAACTTTGGTATAGTCACAGAATAGACAGAATAATTTCAGTTGGAAAGGACCTCCCAAGTTCATCTGGTCCAGTCTCCTGCTTGAAGCCGTACCAACTTCACAGTTAGATGCTCAGTTTGAAAAACTGAAATCTTTGCTCTGCATACTATGAACACAACTGCAGCCACTGCCCTACATCATTCCTCCAGAAGGGAGGAAAAGCAGGTGTAGGGCTACTTAAAGAAAACCAAAAACAACAAAACCATCTCAAGCTGATATCTCAGTGAGAGGAAAAAAAGCCCAGTCAGACTGCCTTGCATAGTCTGAGTGATTCAAAGGAAAAGCATTTTTAACGGATATAATCACATGGAATTCTTTTAGAGCTTCAGAGAATTCACTTAATTGCTTGAATTTTTTTGGTATAGATCTACAGAAAAACTATCCAGATGCAGCAACATAAACAGTTCATCATAAACTGACTGCATGGAACCACACGACCAGGCTTTGAGCTATTTTGATCAAAGACTAACAGTTGTGAGTTCTTCTCACAAATGCCAGAGAATGGAAGTCGCAGAAAGCAAGTTTTATATGCCTCAAATATGTGAAAACTTCAGCCATTTGCTTACATAAAAGACATCTTTTACTACCAAAAAGAATGGGGGGAAAATGAACAGATGCTGACATTCAGAATGATTGGGATCTTCAGATATTTAATGACAGAATGATGAACAATCTAATTTTTCTCCTTCCTGTGAGCTGAGTTTGCAACAGAAAAAAAACCCCAAACTATTCCCAAGCAGAATAGGTTCTTTAATTGAGTCCCAGGCACAATTTAGTCTGTGTGGAAGGCAAAACATCTATTCTACATGTATCCCCTTTATTCTCAAGAATTTCTAGTGGAAATGGTCTTCCTTTTTAGAATTCTCTCTACCAAGAGAGAGACTGAGCTCCAAGCTGCAAATGAGTATTTTTAAGGCATGAAGCACCAATAAAGATACTGCATTCATGTTGGCAGACAATCAAAATACATCTCATTTGATATACTGCCCTAGTTTTGCTATTGAGAAATTAAAGCACAGAAAACTGAAGAAACTTGTTTAAGATGGAACAGTTAAACAGCAGGGAGCAGAAGATTTCCTTCAAATTTTCTGCTTTAGCTGCAAAGCTTATCCTACCTCCTATACAAGCAAAAAAAAAAGCTCAGCTGACTATTAAGTCCACAGCCCTGTACAATTAGTAATTTAAACTCCTGAGGAAAAATCATCCTAAAGACAGACAAATCCTGAAAAAGTCAATTTCACCTTTCTCAAACCTCTTTACAGTTCAAATGCTGCCCTGTTCAGATCACATTTGACTTCTAGACTTTTAAGCAGAAGAATGAGAATAAAAGACAGCACAGAATCAGGGCTATTTCTTATGATACTGAATGCTGCCAGGATGTCACAGGGTGAAGTCTACTCAATTACACTATTCAGGCAAGGTAAACCTTGAATACATATACTCAACTCTAGCTTATTAGAAGGTTTTTCCATCTGCTGGGAAAACAAAGCACAGGTAATTCTGCACAAAACTTCCTAAAAAACTATGGACTGTGTGTCCTGCTGTAACGTTTCAGGTACGCACAAGAAAGAAGCAAAGCACAGATGAACTTGCAGCTACTCGGTATCTAACACATTTGGGACAGGAGATCAAAAGGTGAAAGCCATCCTAGTAACAACAGTTAAATCCCTTTAAGCATTCAGAAAGTCACAGAGATGGGCCTGCAGTGACAAATGAGGCCATGGGCAGCTTGCACTGACCACTGTAGTTTGTAACGAGCACAACTGCCCCTTTTGGGAACCCATCCACAAACATCCAGCACACACAAGAGCCAGACCACCAGCCAAGACTCAAACACCTCAACCATTTGGAGCACGTGTCCTCTGATCAGCACCACAATCAGCATGAGCAGATGAGCATGGGTGTGTGCAAGATAAATAAATTTAAGATTATATGTCACGCAGCACTGTGCTTCTGCTTTTGTGCACACCTCATCACCCACTTTCCCCTGCAATACAGAAAACAAAAAATCAAACAGCTTAACTATTTTTAACATTTCCTAATGGCAGGGAGATGGTCACATCAGCAGGCTGTTCTACAGTCCAGAGTAGTAGGGTCCAGCATCTCTCCTCTCTCCAAGGTTTGTATTCTGCTAAACTATATACTTTTAACTTTCCCTCATCCACAGTAAAGGAACCAAGTTTCTGTCCATAGCTGAAAATAGAAGAACAGAGCCTTTGTTACTAATTACTCAAAATGTTTCCTTCTGCAGAGGACATAAAAAAATTCTCTAAGGGTAATAACTAAGCAATATCAGTTTGCCTCAGAAACACTTGCTTTTAAGTCTCTAGCTAAATCATAGATAGAAATATTTCTAAGTAACTGTGGAAATAGAATAAAATATTTTTTTAAAGGAATACAAAGTATACAACGCTTAACTTAGGCTAGTGAATAATCCCAAACTGTAACTTTGGTGACTCATAAGGTTTAAGTTTTACACTAAGAGCAGTCTCCTCCTAGTATTTTTAGGGACATCTCTCTCTTAGAGCTGCAAGATCTAGAACCAACTGCTGCTTATGGCCACAGAACAGCAAAGTCCTCCCTCTGGCACACTAAGTCACCAACTCCACAACACTCTCCTCTGATTTTAACCCATCAAGCCTAGGACTGGGGTAAAGAATATTAACAGAGTAGTAACTCTACTGCTAATACAATTAGTGAAGCATGCCACCTATAGTTTAAGGTATTTCCATTTTCACAATTACTTTGTGGATTCAGAGAATTCAATACAGTGTTGATGTTATTTTGTCTCTACTTATCTCTAATTGATAAACATACTAAGTCAGTGAATTCCCAGTATATTTGTATCCACAGATTTTGGTTCTTCAGAAAAAGCTTAGTTCTATTTTTACATGTCACTCTATTAACACTAGACACAACATCTAGTATTTTTGTATTAAAGTTCTCTGCTCCTCCATTTATGGCTACAGAGTCCTCTTAAAGAAGAATGAGATAGGAGCGTAGTTAAGAAAATTCCTGCTTGCATTAATCTGTTCTAACCAATACTAGTTTTGAAGTTAAAATACCCAAATTGCAAACTGCTCAAACACAGAGAACGTGTTCTGTAAAGGGGTTAGCTGATAAACAGCCTAAAGTCAATCAGGTCTTCAATAATAATTTCTTCATATATGAATGAATTCCAAAACAGGTTAGCCCATTCCTTGATTTAAGAATATTTTATTTTTAATTCCCTTTCTAAAAACAAAACAAAAAAAACCCAAACCACAAACCTTGTCCTTGCTTCACAATTCCTCAGATCGCTTACTTGCAATAGGAAGGAAATGAAAGCCTGACAAGATGCCTGACACTTGAAGATGCAAAAAAACCCCTAATACCCAGCTCCCATCTGCTGGTAGGCAACGAAAGAAGCATTATCATTGCTTTACTTCTACACTCTCACAACATGAATGCAGAAGAAAATGAGGAATGACTTTTCTCCCACTTTTAGGTTTTACTTCTCAATGAATACCTCTTTACTAACTCTTAGTCTTTCTAGTCCACACCTTGTTTCAATTAATAACACTTTTGCAGCTTAAAGAGTAAGTGGCTCCCCCTTTAGTGAATCCTTGCAGATGACTTATTGTTCATAAAAAACTTAGCAGGTAAAGCCTCCTGTAGGTCAACAAGCATTTTTGTTTGCATTTTTATCTTTGAGAAACAGAATGAAATAAGCACTGCTTGGAAGTTTCACTCCTTCCCAAAGAGTGCTTTTCAAACCTGTTTCACTAGGCAGAAAGCAAGAGGCTGGTTTTACACTGGGAATGTGTCTTGAGTCTATCCTTTCTGCCTGCACTCCTCCATCCCAAAGAACAGGCAATCACAGGACATGTAACTTCTGCAGTGTTGTTGGGTTACAGGCTGAGGTTCAGGGCTTTTACCCAGTTCTTCCAAGAACCGAGATCTGTATCAAGGTACTGAGAAGAATATTCATCTTCATCAAGTCAGGGGACCACAAACATATCAGCCTCTGCATGAAATTTCTCTTCCCTCAGGAAGTAAGTTTTCTGTCAATGTTACTGTTTCCTCTCACAGTAACTGTTTCTCCCCTCACAATCTTGCAATACTTCTCTCAATTATTTAGAAAGCAATTAACAATCTGAGAATTCACAGGTGTAGTCATGGATGAGTGCCAGTAAACAGGTTTTATCAAGTTGTCATTACCCAAACTGCAAAATCATGTTGCCCAAAATTACAGGTGAGCAAGCTCTAAACAGGTGCATTTTGATCTCTCCTTTTCTGCCATCCCCAATCCTTACTTTTAGGTCTCTTTTTGTGTTCTCATCTACCCTACCAATATGAGAGTAATTAACAGCACCACCCACACCCTTCATTCTTCATTTAAATCAACTTTATCACATTTTTAAAACCAAATTTTATGGACTTAAGTGTAGTTTCAAATATGGCATTAAGAGCACTGCATGGTCATTACTGTTAGTCATACTTTGAATTAAGAGATCTTGGGAGTTCATAATAGACACATCATACAAGCTACTTAACTTCAGTCTCTTCTGTAAGCCTCAGACTTGATAGTGAAGTTCTAATTTTTCAGCTTGTAAAAGACAATTCTCTTAAGGCAATTAACCTTACAGACAGAGTAGTGATGTTACAGAAGGAAACAAAAAAGGCCTACTTGCACACTAATACCTAATAAACACATGTGGATAGTTCACTTTTTAGTGAACCAAAAAGAAGTAGGGTTACTGGAATTCTACAAATTCATTCTGCTCGTCTCAGTCACTTGGAAATTATTAGTGAGACACAATCCCCATACACTTTAGTGTCCCCACTTGAAACTATCTTTTGGCAACACAGAAGCAGTGGCAGGTAACTACAGTATCACAAAGCTTATCTCAAGAGCAAGACCAAAAAAACAAACCAACCAACCCACTCAAAAAAACCCCAAAACAAACCAAACCAAAACATCAAGCAGCATGGAATTTTTCAATCCCAGAGGATACAGCAGAACAACAAAACAGAGCTCAGCCCAGGTCTCTCCTTAGATTTGTAGTCAGCTGCTGTAAACTGTCAGCACACTAGTAACCCTCTACAAAATGTATATATTAACTTGAGATAATGGGGACTGAGCAGCCATACCTCACATCATTAACACAACTTGAACTGACACAAAGAACAACCAGAACAGCCAGGCCACCCACTAACAGAAGACAGAGCTCTTTTCCCTCCCCTCATCCATACCTGGTTCCCACCAGACTTCTGAATGGTTCCAGCAGCCAAATCAAAACATCACTTGCATGAGGCACACTAAATCTGCTTCAGAATATAAAAGGATACAGCCTTAGAGCTCCAGTCTGAGTCCCGATGGCCAGTATTTTCTGAACAGGATCAAATGCCAAGGCTGAAGGTTGATAGGGAAAACCATGGCGTACAGTCTAACAAGTCAGAGCATCGCAGTAATGATGGGCCAAGCAGCAGACCAAAAAGTAAACAGAATCAATATCATATGTTAGGGAACAGGATTCTGTGTTAATCACAACTAAGAAAGGAACTACAAAGCATTTTAACAACAGACTGAGAAAATCAGCTGTCTCACATGAACCAATTGTAAAAAAAAAACAAAAAACAAACCCAATAGTTATAATTATTCATCTTCAATCACCAAGTGACAGTCATACTGAAACTTCATTTGAATCTTACATTTCTTCTATACAAAGACTGTATCAACTCAGCAATTTTTCGTCTACCTCGTTCTCTTAGTAATCCTACTTTCAGCTCTAACAAAGGCACTAAACTATTAAAATCTGAGATGTTCCTGGGAAGTTTGGCAACAAAGCCAGACTTGTCATTAAAATTATTACAAATTACTAGACTTGCTTTTTTGAGAATCATTTCAATTTCAATCCAACAGGCCCCACATGACAGTGCAACCTCTCTCAGCATGTTAAGAAAAAAAAACAACCTGAGCTCCACAGAACCAATCTCTTGCCCCCTGTTTCCCTCAAAGAGAAAAAAAAACAGCCCCCAAGATAGACATAAACATCCCACCAAACAAAGCAAAAAAACAAACAAACAAACAACAACAACAAAAACACAACAAACCCTCAAGCCCAGGATTCTTTCTTAGCATGAAGCTGTTGGCACATTTAGCTTTTTGGTTAGCCAAGACTAATTTGGTAATTGACCAAGCAATAACTCCATTATACTTCTCAGGCTGCAATTAATCAGAATCAAGAAGGTAGTAAAAGCATCACCTACTCTTATTTCCATTAGAAACCTACAAAACATAAGTCACACAAATGTTAGCTTTTCAATTTCAAAGCCTTTAGTCTCAAGTAGAGTTATTTTAGGACCTCATAAACACAGCAAACTTCTGAGACACTCCTTTTACTTACTTCACTGAAGTTGCAGGCATATACCCTGCAACTCTCAGTTTTTCACAGTGAATAAAATCTAACTGGTAACAGCTCTGCTCTTTTCCACATATTTTGTGAACAACTTGCAAGAGTGGCAGAAACGCCTGCAATACTAGATAAAACAAGGAGGAGAATCCACAAACAAGCTCATCCATATCAAGCTAGGCCACGGGTGCATTGTAAAGATAAAAATGTGTATTGATATTCAAATCAGTTTTTATTCCTCCTGGTACAGCTGGTGGATTAATTCACTGCATCATTTTCTGAAGTGTGCAGACACAAACTGCAGTTATTGTATCATGCACAGGCAAATTAAAAAAAAAAAAAAAAAAAAACAGGAACTTTTCCTCTCTCTCTCCGGAGAACATTTGCAACAGCAGCATCGGCAACTTGGCAACACAGTGCAGCGAAACCACCACAAACGTCTACAGCCTTTTTCAGGCGCAGAGGAAGAGGATAAAAGCACTTCCAAATAATGCAGAGCGACAGATCCCCTGTCCTTCGGGCCCATTAGCAGAGGCTTCTACTCCAACGCCACGATAACCAGACCTGCGCTGCCGCCAGGTATCGCTCCTTCCCCCATCCATCCCATTCTTTCCATGAAGCCCTCGTGAACACGGTCAATATTACACACATGACAGAGCCTAGAAGACGGCAAACCCTGAAACTCTCCAGGAAAGATGACTACGGAAATCCAACAAGACCTGTACTTAGCAGAGGCTTCTACTCCAACGCCACGATAACCAGACCTGCGCTGCCGCCAGGTATCGCTCCTTCCCCCATCCATCCCATTCTTTCCATGAAGCCCTCGTGAACACGGTCAATATTACACACATGACAGAGCCTAGAAGACGGCAAACCCTGAAACTCTCCAGGAAAGATGACTACGGAAATCCAACAAGACCTGTACAGCTACCCCCACCGCTTCCTTCCCTCCTCTCCCCCAAGCCCTCCTCCCACAATGATAAATCCAAACAAGTAAACAGGCCAGGTGGGGATCGAGAAGACCGAGAAGCAAAACCCG
>NW_010304693.1:0-45298 GCF_000700745.2 Antrostomus carolinensis | reverse complement strand
TCAACCGCACCACACAGCTTGGTGTCGTCGAATGCAACTGCTGTAAGAAGAACTGCATACTAGGCTGAAAATTGGGAAAAGATTGCTAATGACAGGGCTTCTAAGGGTCAAAAACATATTTGCCAACGTTTTTAACAGAAGGTTGGACAAACATCAGTCAAGAATGGTTTTGGTGTAGTTAAGCCTTCTTTGGGAAAAGGGAATAGCTCAGGTGACCAAAGCTCCTGCCTGCTCTTTCTTATGTTCTGAGATTACAAAGTGAAATGCAATCCCTCAACCTAGGAAATGTCCAAACACTAAGAGTTGCCACTTGAGCTTCAAAATGAGGGTGAGATCAGAAAGTGATGCAAATGAATTATCTCATTTCTTTTCTAGAGCAATCACATGGGGCTCCTCCCCTCACCCCCCTACTTCTCGCCTCCACTCCACCTCCATTGCATCAGGCTGGGCAAGTGCAAAACACATCATCTTTTCGCAGGTACACCACCCTCTCCCAGTAACCTCTACACATCCCACCACCCTATTCAGGAACACAAATCCTGAAGCATAATGTCACATCCCCAAGTGGTACCTTGCTATTAGATCCGAGCCTCTACATATGCAAAAGTCAGTCTTGTGATACAGAAGACACATGGGCTTCAAGAAGTACCAATGGGAGGGCTACATCCTCTCCCTCCTACTCTCCCTCCCCAAAACAAGCCACTTGCCAAGGAGAAAAAAATAAGAGCCCCTTACGCTATCCAGAGTAACTTATCCACAGTAAATTATACTAATTAATGTGAACTCAAAATAGATCAGGGCTGTTCTAAAAGATACAACTATTTCAGACCCTTTACTCTGTTCTGATATTTTCACAGGCTTGGTCAAAAATTGTCTGCAGAAATATTTCTACATCAGAAAAGGCCTGTTTAGCAAAGTGAAGTACTGCCATGCTTCTACATTTTCAAAACCAATTAATTTAGAAAGAAAAAAACCTTACTTTTGATCAAAGAGTATGGTGAAATATTTTTTTAATTTCAGGTTTTAATTTGAGAAGGAAAAAAGGACTTAACCTAAATGTAATCAAGCTGTTTTGTGAAGAATATAGTTTCCAGCAGATGTGTCCAATGTAGGAATTTCCTATCTTTAAGATTTAAATTCATCAAATTTAGTTTATATTGATCTGTGCATTCAAGAGTTATTAGGGAGAAACTAAACAGACAGTGAGACTGCATAGGTGTAATTTCTTTAAAAATTCAGCTTAAAAGTTAAAAATTAAAGAATGTAGATAATGAATATTTCAGTAACATACTTCTTCTGTTAAACCAAAAACATAAAGAATTTTTCCATACAGTCCAGTTGGCCAGAAAATTGTCCTTGATAAAGAATATCAAACAAAACATTTATTTATCACGTATGCCATAGCCCACCTGGCTTGTCAGCTTGAGTTAAGTACCATTCTAAAACATGAATATATGCAGCCAGAGATCAAGAGCTCAGTGCTTCCTAAAGTAATGAAGCCAGATAAAGGAACCTAAATAAAATTTAACTGGTGGAGTAACGGGTGCCCAATGGTATAGTATTTAGGGTACCTTGAGCATACTAGTCTGCTGACTGATATATATCAGAGGCAACAGGTACTATGAAAGGAGGAAATAAATGCTCCTGTTTCAGATTATTTTTGTTGAAACTACTCTTGCATCATGATATGGTACAGTGTCATTGGATGCATGTTGCTGTGAAGTCGTTTTAAGATGGAAATTAGAGATAATTAAATACAGAAAAAAAATGAGAAAGAAGTATTACTTTTGAGAATATCTAAAATTCCAATGAATAGTGCTCACTGGAAGTATGAATAAACTATATCTTGGGGTAAAAAATCATGAGTTTCAAATACAAAAAGACATCAGACAAGTTAATTATCTAGCATCCCACAAATGGATGGAAGTTACCGTTGCAGTAACAGGGCTCGAAACCCAACAAGTCTGCTGGTGCTTTCCATTTCTGACAAAATCAGAATTAAGCAGAAACAGCCCTTTTTATTTGCCTTTTCAAAAGAAATTTGACTGAACAGATATGCCTATAGAAAGCTATTTCTGGGAAAAATTAAAGCCCCCAGATTATCATCTCTTTGAAGCAGAAACTGTCTTTTACTATACATATGTCTAGGCCTATGTATAGTGCCATGAGATTCCAATTTCTAACAAAGCCTTCCAGGCATGCTGTATCACAAAAAGCCCTACATAATGGCAACTAGTAAACACAGGAACCATTGCATGTCCCTAAAAGTACAAGTTTAATAGGATTTTAGACAAAGAGACTTATCAGGTAGCTGTTGTTTTATTTTAAACAGTAGTTAAAATATCATAGTATTAACTTTGAAAACTGCTAAATTTTAATATGTTAGAAATTTGCATTCAGAAGACAGTCAACAGATTATAACAAAATCTACCTATTCTAGTTAGATACTAGGTACAAAATCTCAGCATGTGATCTGTTAAGGTTGTAAAGCAGCCTATAGCCTCAAGGTCTTGTTCACAAAGCAGGCAAGCCTGGCAAATACTCAACAAGAACTTCTCAGGACAGGCCTAGGAATCTGCAAAGATGGAATGCACTTGCAAGCCTTGAAAACACTACAAGGAGACACCTACAAATGTTCATTGCTTCACACCAGTATATTTAGGGTTTTCTCCTCAAAAGGGCAGTTTTGCTCTTTAGGATTTACGAGCTTCCTTGACTGTTAAGTTCTTAAGTCCCTTTCACAGACTTCTGGAGTTTCCAAGTTTAGAAGCTCTGCAAAAATATTGCAAAGTTTGCATTTTCTTTAAACTGATAGATTGCAAAATATGTATAAAATATTCACAGATATTTTGTCCCTCAACGAAAGCCATATTTATTTAAAGATGCTCATAAAATTCTGCTAGCCACATCCCAGAAAAGCTCTCATCTCTTGAATTAGACTGTCGGAAGGATAATGTGGTTAGTTTGCTGTCATCCTCTGCCTGAAGATTCTGCAACTGTGTGAACTAAACCTCTGTATCTCATGCAATTTTTGAATAGTTTTCACAGTCAACATCAAATAACTTGCTAGTTAAATTCAGATACTCATTCTGATATTAGTTATGCTTCTTCAAAATACTTCACAGGATGCAATTTCTCTTTTTCAAATTCAGATAACTCCAGTTGAGTAACAGATTGAGTATGGAACATACAACTTTAGCAAACTGATTAATTTGGAAGATGTCAGATATTATTTCATTATATGAAACTGTATGTCAGTTATAACTGCAATGTACGCCAGATACAACAATACTTTCTGTTTTCCAGATGTCCATTTTGTCCTCTGCAGACAACACATATGTTTTTACTAGTAATTAAAGAGGGTCAGAGAAGACCTTAAGTGTATGGCAGAAAACCTAACAAATACACTTGTGAAGACAGACAGAATATACTGTTTCTCAGCCCTTCTCTTCAGGGCATTTTCTTTTGGGCTGAACAGGAAGAAGGACCATGGAGAACAGGACCACTGTTTGCTTATGATGCACCCCTCCATTCACATATGTAAGCTCTCATCAGCTGTCTCGAAAGGCTCTTACTCCTGTGAATTGGCTTGAGCAGGCTTTTTGACAAGCTGCATGTCTGCCTTCTTCTTTGCTTTGGGCATCAGGAATTAATTTTTTGTGTGCAGTGAAACTGGCATAGTAACAAGATCACTTTCTACCTTTCCTGTTATAGAATACAGACACAGCAGGATTGAACAGTCACAGCATTTCATTCTCATCCAGAGAAAATTATGAGTTAAAAGAAAGAATCTTCGTAAGTAAAAAGATCTGTGATTTCCTGGGAAACAGTGCAAGATGAAAGAGATTAAATTCTTTGGGAAGTGCAAGGTGAGTTTCGGTGGTGAAGGGTTAAAACTGAATTAGGCTGAAGCAGGATTACTCTGACTTATTAGTTTGGTTATATGGTATGAGCTCTGTTGGTTGTCCTGGAACCAATTATAAAGCATAGTACATGAGAGTGAGGATTAGGCACACAGTACCCTACCAAAGGGTTAAACGAAAAAAGTTTTAATCTTGCTTCATTAATCTGTCCCACGCGTCTGTCCTTCTTTCACCTAAGTGTCCTGCTCAGGCCATTACACATCTCATTACAAAGCCTTTAGTCTCAGTCAAAATTCAGTGTCTGCATAACTCTTGATGGCTAAGGTACTGCGGTGAGAACCTATATGCATAAGATTACAGTTGCACAGAATACAGTCTACACTGGAGTGATATACAGTCTTTTTTTGTTTTAAGCAACTCAAATGCAGGTATTTAATCAAATCATCATGTTGAGAGACAAAGGTTTACTCAGATTGAACAGGAAATATAAAAAACTATTTCCCTTCTCACTTCTGGAGACACTCCTTCCCAACTGAATGAGTGAAAATAAAAAAATGTATTTGTAATTTTCAGTATCCTATAACTTTAAAAATTACTTCTACTTGTGCTGCAAAGCAAGCACTGTTTACCCTCAATTCTTTAAACTAGAACTGATCACAACTACAAAAATAGAAACACTGTATTTTGACATTAATGTTACCTAAAACTTTGTCATGCAAAGTGTTCACTCAAGCCATTTTTAGACAACGTCCTTATAAAACAAAATTTTGGGGGTTTGCTTACCTCTTGGGTTATCACCAATGGTATTGGTTTTGCCATTCCAGTACCAGAGCAGCAAAGTTGCATCACGTGATCCTGACAGAATGTAACAATTTCCTCCAATATAGGACTCAGAACGAGCAAGACAGGTTACAACATCCCAATGTCCAAATATTACTTGTATCAGTTTACCTGAAACACATAAAATTGATTGTTTTGAAACTACGCTTTTATTCTTTCTATGGCAAATTAAATACAATATAAAATATTTTAGAAATATTTTCTTTATTTAAAAAAGTTTCCAAAAATAACTATAGTGGAGAGTACTGTTTTCTTTTTCTTGATATGGTGGAAACTTATCTAAAAGTGCAGCAGTCTGTACAGTCCATACAAAAATATTTACAGTCCATAAATAACTTTATTGAACTTTATTCCAACTTTATTGAAAGGCCAGTTTTAACTCTATATGTTTACATTCACCTTACAGACAGCAAACATGATGGGATTCTCTTTCAAGGCAAGTTTAAGGGAAATTTATCGAAGAAAGTAACAGCAAAAATGTTAATCTGATGATGATGTGGGAAAAAGAATCAGAAGAAGCTACAGAACATTTAGGACTCAGAAGAAATTGGTAGTGTGGGAGCATATATGTGCATATAGCATATGCAGCTTTTGAGCATCTCCTTCCACAGAGAAAAGGAGATTTAGATGAAGAATTACTCTTGTAACCACATTTTTACAGCTGGCATCCTTCCCTTTTAAGAATTTCTGTAATGTTCAAAAAAACTCAGAAGACAGACCTGGAAAAAAACTCTCTTACCTATTGCATATAGGACAAACAGTTGTACCAGTGATGAGAGACATAAATGGCAAAAGAAATGAAATCCTGGGCAGTTAGAAATGGGCCATTCAAGTCTGTATAAACATCAATATGACTATTACCTTTTAGCCTTAACTAGAGAGGACAATATTTTCAGAAAAATGTAAAAGTGGATGCTCATGCATAGTGTATTTGCATATGGGAGAAGAAACACACACCCACAGTAGATCTCTGCTAGACCGCCCTGCCAGAGGCTGGCTCCTACACAGCAAACACGTCATGTGGCCTGCTGGCTTCTGGATCTGCCAGCAGCATATGTGATCCTGTGAACTAAGAATGTAAGCACTAAAATCCATCTCACTGGATTTGCTGAAGCCTAGCAACTGCATATCTTGTAGAGACAGGACAAAGATACACACACAGATTTCCTATGTGCCTCCTGGGCCCATTCAGGTAAAACCAGCCAGGTCAGATCCTGCATCCAACGACACAAGGAAGTGTGATGTGTCATGTCATCAACGTGTGACCTCAGATTCATCAGCCTAAATGACCATGCATTCATTTGTGCTTTGGGCTGAATAAAGAATGAAGAAAAAACAGAAGGAAAAAAGAATGATGGCTTTGGAAGGATTAAAAAACCAGGTCAAAAAATAAATAGGAAGTGCAAACTACTGTACCTGAAATAAAATGTTCTGAAAACTGTTTAAAAATAATAACTAGTAACATGAAAAGTAGTAACACAAATCGGTGTTGGGACTCAAATTAAGCAACTCTTAATAAAATAGTTTGGTGCATGAATTAAAAACTATTAGCCAATTGTATACTATAGCTAGTATGACATTTCATAGCCCTTGCTCTACACAGTACGAAGGCACTGTATTAATATCCAGCCTCTAAATAACACTAACAGTACCAAAAGACTTAAGGGAGTGGTTCTGAGGAAAGATCAAAACCAATGTTAACAGCCTAATTTATAACAGAAGATCAAAAAGGTAATTGCAATAAAGTGGAGAAAGCTAGGGAAAAAAAAAAAAAAAGAGAGAAATGTATGAATATCTCCAAAAAAGGGAAAGAATTACATTAGTACATGAAGAAAAAAAAAAAATAGAATAACATGATGCAATTTAAAGGAAACCTGTACATTGGATTTAAAATAAAACACTGATAAAACTTATTAGGCAAGTATAATCCTCCAAGAGAAATTGTGAAATGAAGCACTATCCCATGAGGCTCTTCTGAGTGGAAGGGGCAAAACCCTGGAAGGTACACTTACTGTGCAGATCTCCCTTGTATCATCAGAAAGGAGAGTAACTCAGGGATCAAGTCTTTCACTCATCTCTGTGAGTCTGTAATAGCGTTCTATAGCAGTCAGCTCTGCATACCAGAGCTTTAATTTGTGCCACAGGATCACTTAACTATCTCAGATGCTGACCAGTCAACCAGTTTCATCAGAAAAAGTTACTGAACTTCACAGTTAGGAGCAGTGAAACACACACAGGCTACATAACCTCATTCTGGCGACATTCAAAAACATCTTACCCAATGTATGTTTTTCCCTGAAAATGCAAGTAGTCAATTACATGGTTTAGATTTGAGAATAATTTAATTATGTGATATATTTTTTCAGTTGTATAGCTGTAAGTATTCAACTACCTGAAGTGATTTATACTTTTAGAACACAAGTTTATGCCATAAACATTGCTGAGTTATAGAGATCTCTCAATTATACTCTATGTTTATAGGTTCTGTTCCAGAAAACAAACATTTTTCAAGGCTATTTGTTTGACAGTTGTTTGTGCAGTTGCACTGCCTTGTTAGTTTTACTTTGTTACTGTGCAGCTAAGGTTCAATCAATTCCATCAAAACAAGAAATAAGCTTCTCCTCTTTCATATTAGTAAAAAAAAAAAAAAATCATTAATCTCATAAGAGCTCCTCAACTTTTTTGGTTGTTTCCTTTAATATGAGTTGTCCTCTCTACACAGTAATATCAAACTTTACCATATGCACTTTGATATCCCTTTTTGACAGAACAAATTTTCTAGTTAATGTTTTATTTGACAGCTGTGCTATGAATAATTAAAAGAAAAATAAGACTCAAATGTCTGCACTACTGAATCTAGAAATCATTCCCACTGTTGGAGGAAGGTTTTATTGTGCTTCTGCTATATTAGCTGTTCTGAGAACCCATGATTTGTTAAAAGTATTTCCTGTTAAAAAAACCCCAAACAAACTCAAAAGCTAATAGGAAAAAGGTTCCCTTTTTGTGTAAGTGCTAAAATACAAATGAATTCAACACTTGTGATCACTTGCCATTATACCTTACTGATCACATCATCTTTTTCCCTTGCTGTTCTGCTGATTTCATAGTAAGTATTTCACTATTATATTCTCATTTTAATTCAAAGCAAAATAAACTACATCTGAATTCATTTGATTTAAGCTAGAGCTAGAGTTGTTATATTGACACACAGAAGACACACACAAGACACAAATCTCCTGCCACTTTTTTGACAACTGTATTTTGGTTTATACCATAATTAGGTATGGTAGTAATGAGATACCTGGTGTATCTGACTCACACACAGAGGACATAACTTAATGAGGTATTTGTAGTTCAGAGTGATAAAGGACAAAGCTACCAAAATCATACAAGTTCCTTACATAGATGTAAAGTAAAATATATCCTTTGACATAAAATAATTAGTTCTCTATTCATATACACTGAATATGTATTATTGCTAGCTAACTTTTCTGAAGATCGCCTTTAAATTCTGTTTCATGTAAATTTATTTTCATCAATGAGAAAATTAAACTAAGAAGGGTCTAACAAGATGTCTGTATAATGAATTGTAGTCAGTCCATATGAACTAAATGGAACTACTCCTTTATACTTAAGGCTTTATAACTGCAAAAATGACAGATATGCTAAAATATGCCATGAGATCTAGTCTTAACAGATTTCATTAAAGACCATCCTGTTATGTTAAACATTTAGGTTTGCCAAGTGTGAAAAACACTTTTAACTAATATATTTAAGAAATAATGACAAACATGTAGGATATTCCCTAGGGATTAATAACCTACTGGAAAGCTTGATGGCACACAAACATTAACCACACTGGGTCATTAATCCCAAAGAAGTACCTTGCAGTGAGGTCGCTATTCCCCTTATAAGATAATGAAAGGGAAAAAATCATACCTATATTTTTCTGGGGCTCCATGGCTTTTAAATTCCTGTAGCTCTTACACTGAAAGATGCTTTTCTATTTAGCATGACACATGCATGACTTCAGCAGTTTGGATACATGCCAGCCGACAGACTAATTTAACTGCTGCCCATTATGTCGATCAGTTTATGTTTCATGAAAAAATACAGTGGCTCCAAATCAATTTTTCTATTATAGCACAGCTTTCAAAGGCTTTCCTAAGTATTCTTTCACCAGATTTCAAGATTCCACTTCTGTCCTTATTCTGTGGTGCTTGCCTGTGTTTCATAAAAAAAATTTCTCTGGTGCTGAAAACCCACCAGAGTTAAATTCAAGTAAGCACTCTAAGAACAATTAATTCTCCTGGTATGCAAAGCTTCACAAAAACTCATTTACTTGTGGAAACTACAGTGTAAGAACAGGCATGCCTGTCATACAGATTTGAAGTGTGATGCTATGGCTAAACAACAGCTCCTTGTCTTACATTTGCCATCATTCCACAAAACTGATAGCATACATCAGTAGGCCACAGTAGCAGTAGGTAAGAAAATATTTGACAAATATTATTAGTAGGGGAATAAATACGTACTCCACTTTCTCCCCCCGCTCCCCATTCTTTCTTTATTTGAAACAGTAGGCTGACGATGAACAGAAAAATCTTTTAGGCTATTCCCATATTTAAAAAATACATTACCTGAGTCGGTAGAATAAACTCGGAAACTCTTGTCCCAGAAGCCACAGACCAAGATGTAACGATTATCAGAAGTGATGACAAAACACTGGGAATGTACCTGAATGCTTTGGTCTAAAAGGTCAGTGATTTGCCTTCTGTGCATACCTGTATTGCTGGCTGAACACAAAGACACACAAATCAAGAAATTTTAGCATCCACATTCACAGAACAAAAGCACATTTTAGAAATTTACATTCACACCAAAACTATTCCTCACTGCTGTTACTTGTTTTTTGTGGTAGGGACATTTTGCTTCTACTTTTACTACAAAATACACATTACGCTTCTGGGAACAATCCTAATTCCTTGTAGTATATATTCTAAAACAGAAGAAATCCCTTTTTTAAGTCAAATGCAGCTGACAAATATAAATGAAAGATTGCAAAAAAGCAATGATACATAAAAATGTAATAAACTTCCTTCCCCTCTTCTTCTAGTATAGGAAATTAAAAATTAAGAAACAAATTAAGGGAATGTAATTATAAGACAGTATATACACATATACGCTAGATAGTGTCTCAAATGCAGCAGAAAACAGAATTATGATTTCAAAATTGTTCACAAGTTGTATTTCATTGCAAACATTGTAATTTAAAAAAAAAGAATAACTGCAGTAAACATTGCTGACATTTCACTTTTTTTTTTGAGCATCATACGAAAATTAACCAGCTTATCTCCACAATCTCCTTTAGGGTTGAATGAAAATTTTTACCTTACTCTGATCACCTGCTGTTTTACTTCCCCAGATAATCTTGCATTGTGAACTCACAGAATGGACAGGAATCAGTTGATTAACACATTTTACATTTTGTCCTTATTAACTGATGTGTGTGTGTACATTTATATGTATGTACATGAGTCCCTATAAATATGCATCATGAAATTCCTACACTGTAGGAAGAACTTTTAATGTGCTTTGTTCCCAAGGGAATCTGACTCCCATCCCAGGCAAGTAAGTTCTGGGCCTGGGTTTGTCTGCCAACTGCTCAGAGCACCATTACTTCCATTCCAGGTGGTCCTCCAGACCTGTCTCTGTCCTGGTCTTGTGCTCATCTTTACTCTGTTCTTGACATTCTCAAGAGCTAGCTATCCCCTAAGCTTGGGTTTACTCTACTTACTCTGTATCAAATCCTTAATTTATTTATGCTTTCGCTACGTTTAAAACGTTGATGCTGTCTTGTCCATAGAGGTAGCAAATAATTTAGCACGGTATTGCCGCTTGCTCTGCAAGTAACACATAACAGGGCCTTAACCACTGTTGAGACCATTTAAAGAGTAACAACAACACATTATAAATGCACAGTGAAGCGTTCTGTATGACAAAATAATGGCAAATAAATCCCCCAAAAACATGCAGATCAACATGTTCAGTGTGGGTAAGACCTTCAAAAAACTTCACCTCAAAAAGAGGTCTAGAACCTATGTCACATCAGAATGTTGTTTTACATCTTCCCGTGCAACTGGAAAATGAGGACAGCGGGAATCCCTCCTCATGACTAAGACAGCAACAAGATTCCTGCTATAACCATAAAAGTGTAATTTTGTGGTCCTCTTAGGTGCCATTTCTAGGTAAATGTGTCTAGCCACAATTAAAAACCTTTAATATTATCTACATAATTACTTGCTTGTACCCAATGATGCTACTTAACAGTGACAAAGAAAGCCTTAAACCTTTTAAACTATATTCAATGTAATCACAAGGCTGATTTGAGATCTATTGTATGAAGATATTATACTACTGTCAGAACTGTGAACATTAATTTTAAAAGTGTTTATACCAAACAAAAGTCAAAGTATTTTGTAAATTAAAGGCATGCCTGAAAATGGAATTATAGTTTTAAAATTATGAAAAATGCAAATGAAAATAAAAATTTTATTTCCTTCCCAATGTTCTTCACAATATGTAGAAAAATCATCAGACAGGCCCAATGCGATTTTGGTTATTTTGCTGTGATATTTATTTATATTTTTAAGATCTACTTGATAGCAGAGGTTTTAAAGCTGCTCCAAACTTTTTTGATAAATTCTATTTCAGAAAGGAAAAGAGAGTTACAGCACACGTCTTCCTCACTATAAATTATAAGCACTGCATTATTCAGATGGGAATTGATTTTTAAAACTTTGGAAAAACATTTTATCAACTCTATTTTAATATGTCCACAGTGTTCCTGATATAATTATGATAGAGCTTACCCAGCAAAATGGCTACAAAACAGCAGTCTGTAACTACAGACCGATACAATGCAGTTCCTACTGTGATACGCATATTTGTTCTGAAATTAATTCTCACTGGCTGACAGACCTGTCATTCTAACCTATCCAGGCAAGTTCATTTTTGCTCTGATTTTTCCATGCTTCTATAATTGGTCACTTCACTTCCTTTTCATTTAAACTACCACCCTGAAATGGACAGTTTAAAAAAGAGAGCTAAGTTTCAACTCTAATAGAATTGGAGGGGTACATGGGGGGTGGAAATCCTGTTGTCTTTGCTCCTGTGAACTGTCCGACAATGAGTTTGTATTTTGGGGTTAGGTTGTTTGAGTTTTTCTTTTTTTGATCATGTTTAAGGTTCCATTTGCCATACTACAGGCTCCTGAATTATAGTCCAAGTACGCACTCCCCAAAGTTGGGTCTGTAATGACCAAACTCTAACCATGCTAATAGAAAAATCCATTCTATACAGACTAATAATAAACCTCTATAATAAAAAGTCATGAATGAATCTATTACACCGAGTCATTAAGCCACAGACATTCCTCCACCCCTTTTTAATAAAAGAAAAACATAAACAAATTTAACTAGTAATGCTGTTCAAAAGATGTAATACCCTTGAAAAATGAATACTAATATCTCAATACCAAGACGGAGTGGGCAATATATTTCAACTTTGAAACCACTTTGCAATAACACATTAATCCCCTCAGCCTGAACAGCAGGTCTAGGAAGAAAGGATTGATCTCCTTTAATGATGAAACCCTGGCACCATGGTTTTATTTTTCACAACACGGTGCAGTTAAGAACCCCACTGTTATTATGAAAATTTCCTCAGCAAAGGAGCTCCATCACATTACCAGTGCACCAATTCATCATAACGTGCCTCGCTCCTGCTCATCAACAAGTCTGAGTGATGAAAAGATCCAATATTATCCTGACAGTACTTCATGCACATTCTCAATCACACATTATTACAGCATCCATATTAATTTTCACTGACACGCGTCCTAGGCCTGTTCAAATTAGGCAAACCAACGAGGGGGAGTTGATGAAATACCAGCATAGCCACAGCTCATTGCATTCCAATTTGCATGCAAATGGTTTATCAGGAAAATTCCATTCCCAGCAACCAGCAAGTGAAAAACAACCGTAATCTACACTTCAGGGCCACCATACAGAGCTTAATGAATCGCAAAGAGAGAAGGAAGTGACAGACCTATGAGAGGATCGATTTCCACTGGCAGCTGGTAAGGCTGGTCTTGTACAGCACCTTGATGAGCTGGAATTCAGGAAAGAAGATTTTAAAACTCTGCATTTTTTTTAATATGTGAAACCAAATACATTTTATAAATCAAAGCTATATCCTTTTTTTTAACCATTCAAGATTCTTCTGCATCAACTGAATTTAAAAAAAAAAAATCCAGGTGCTTTTGTGGGCTGCTTATTAAACATTTATTTTAGATTAGTGCTATTCTGAATGTATGCCATCAGCAGCAGCTTCAGTCCTGAGCCATAAGCTCTAGCAGATGCTTTACTGGCAAACTCTCCTGTCGCAACAAAACAAAATTAAGTGGTAAAGAGCACTGAAAACAAAATGTGACAACCATCTGCTGACTGTAGCAAATACTATTTTCCTCTTTACTTTTTAAAGC
The DNA here is from genome assembly GCF_000700745.2 of Antrostomus carolinensis. Lineage (NCBI taxonomy): Eukaryota > Metazoa > Chordata > Aves > Caprimulgiformes > Caprimulgidae > Antrostomus > Antrostomus carolinensis. Next base: position 32,050 of record NW_010304693.1, on the reverse strand, counting down.
ACTGCTTTGAACAAGTGAAGCACAAAGGACATTTTTTTTAAAAAGGCAGTTTATGATGCAGACAGGGAAGTCTCATAGTCATCCACTATTTAAGGATTCATCCATCACCAAAAAACATTTATTTGCAAATTTGCACAGAAGTTGATATATAATTCTGCTGACTAACATTTTATCTGGGCACGTGGTGTACCGGTGAAATATTTAGCTCCTGAATTTTTCTTCTGTGTTTTTTTTTTAAAAAAAAGCATCTTTTTTTTTCCCCACAGTCTCCCTCCCCTCCCCAGACTGCCCACAAGACATTCTTGGCAGCAGAACAAAAAATAATGGCTGAATACTTAAACCTATGATTTTTCTATCTACTGTCCACAGCTTAATATAAAAATTAGTATCAATACAAGGGTTTCGTAATTAATTGTGAAGCTGAAGTTCTGCTGCAATGGAACACTAACACAAACCAAAATACAGAATCCACGTGACAAAATGGAGGCACCCTCTCGGGTACCAGTGCTATTAGATGTCAGCAGAGCCACCAAACTCATATACATAGGAATGAGATTTTTAATTACACATCAGTGACAACTGGTCACTTGGCAACTTAACTTTTTTATCATGATGCCTCATTAGTAAAGACAATGGTGAGGCCACAGCAGGAGATATGGAGTAGTAATAGTACCTGCCATCTAATCCTAGGAGATCCCATTTTGGTATAAAATCGGAAGACAATAACAGTGAAGGCTAGTCTCAGGGCCCATACCCAGGTATCTTAAGCATAGTAATCCATTCACAGCCTACAGCTGATCAGTGTGCTCTCGAAGACATGAAGGGAGGTACATTTTTGTTGGGTTTTGTTTTTGTTTGGTTGGCTTTTGTTTGTCTTGAGGTCTTTGTAAAGGCAAGACAAATGTAAAATGTCTATAAATGAAAAAATAGTGACTCAAAGCAGAGCTCACTGTTCTCCCTTTCAGAGGTGAGAGAAAAACCAAAATCTGAAGGTTTTGTTTAATTCAAAACAGTTGATTATTACATGCAACAATTGGTTGCTTCCTCACAGATCACCATCCAGCAGACTTACGAGGAAATAAAAATTAATTCCTACCCCTTTAGAACCTCTTCTTTTCCCACAACTGTTGTATGCCCACAAAAGCTATTTTTTAAAAGCCTTGAATATTATACACCCAAGGTCACACATCCAAGGTATGGGAGGATATTGCCATCCTCCCTTCAAACAAATCTCAAGAGCCCTGTAAATAGTTCGTGCTCACAACTCGTTATCTAGACAAGCCTGCCTTCCCCCCTTGCTTCCCACCTTTCTTTTTAAGCATTACTTGGGTGGGTGAAATAATACATAGATGTTTCTATTGTACAATGTTGAGAGGTAATTTGTAAGAATTAGGAAAAAGCATGGGAGTCATCTGACTTTTTCAAAATGTAATCAAGGACCATAGGCACAGATTTCTTAGTAGGAATTTCAGTGATGTGAGTATTACCCTGGTGCAAATATATTCTGTTTAAGTTATTTGAGTAGAAGCTCTTTCTTCCCTTTCTGGAAAAGCCTTTGACCAGATTTACCACACAGCACTGAAATACACTACCTTTCATGGCTTGGGCCTGAGACTATCATAGTCAGGGAAAGGAGGATGAGTGCTTTTAAGATTAGAGAACATTAGAATTGAAAACAGAATTACTATATTCTCAAGTCCAACACATTTTTAAAGGAAAACTAATTTGATCAGTTGCTATGCAAATGGATATGTTGTTTTCCTTTAAATTAACAAATACATAAACACCTAATAACTTTGGGATGTTTAAGTTACAGGAAATACAGACTTCCCATATATTTTATCTCCTAATTCTCACTGAGTGGCTTTAACATCAGAACATGGTATTCATAATCAATTAGAAAGAGATAGCAGAAAAGACTTCAGGCAAGTTCTACATCCTTTAAAACTTGTCTTTCACGTGATATAGTTCAGGCTTCCATCTGACTGAAAAACAAATGCAAGAGGAAGAGTGTGACTTTATCATGATCAAATAGTGAGATAACTGGTTTTGTCTTCTTGCATAGTGCCTGATGGGCTGGAAAGCAATATATTGTTTTTACAAACCTTTTTGTGTGCTACACATTTTACTACACAATAGTACAGATTAATTTTTTTTAAGGAAAACCTAAGTCCACCTGTGAAGAGCATGCTGTGTCAATGAACTGGACTTGCTCTTCACACTATAAATTTTAAACAGTTCTGCAGCAAGTTTTGAAACAGACAACAGAAGTACTGCTTGATGGAAGTGCTTTCTTAAGCTACTGACTTAATCTACTTACCAGGAAGATTATGCCACTTGTTTACAGCAAATAGCCTATTTGCAGTAACTGTGATCACAGCAGCAGTGGCCAGACCAGGCTGGGTGTTGGCTGCTACATGAGTGACAGGGGAGTTGGATGGGAACTTTAGAACCATGATAACATCCTGTTGAGCTTGGTCTGTGAACATCAACGGGCTCTGCAGGAGGAGATACTGTTGAGTGCACACAACAAGAACCCAAATACACAGGAAAAGAAAACACAGGGAGGAGAAAAGACAGGACAAGAGAAGGAAGACTGGATTAAAACACACAAGATCCAATAGCAGCTGCAGTGAAAAGCAAATGCAGTATTAGTGGACAGACCTGTGGAAACAACCACTTTAGGTAGAAAAATCTTCAGGTACACAGTTAATTTCAGGGCCTTGTTGAACACAGGGTATCTATATACAAACTTCGCTACAGATCACAGCAGATTAAACTAAAAATTTTCTATCGCCTATCTCTGCCAAAAGAATTCTCCTTCATATCTGCATAGATAGTATGTCAAGGAAAGCAATGCCAAACTAGGAAGGAACACACAGACACAAAAAAAAAAAGTGAGCAAAAGAAATTCCTGCTCCCAGAGATTGTCTCAAGTTGCATTAAATTGGCAGACTGCAATTCTTTACAAGCCAGATGAGAACATGAAAGCACATTAAAATAAACAGATACACACATACACTAGATATATGTTCTGTATATATTTCTGGTGTACAAAAATAAGATTTATGAATGCAAAGTAGACTTTGCTGCAAATGTGTTTCAAAGGACAAACATAATTAAACGCAGTTGTAAAGAATATAAAGTGGACGTGATTACAGACACTATCCTGTGTTGTTTCTAGAAATAGGAAAGGGAGGGAATGAATCCAGACTCTCATTTTCAACATAATATTTTTAGGTTTTAGTTTTTTAATTTAATAAGTTGAAAAGTTTAATAACTTTTTAACTAAGCTCTCTAGCAATTCTGCAAACGTTAAAATATTGGGGACCTTCAATCTGGATATCAGACTTAAGAAGGAAAAGCAAAATGTAATGCGTTTGTGATTGTGTGGTATACCTAAAAAAAGAGAACTCCATTGAGATGCTGAAATACAACCATCTTAGTCACTAGTAGCCATATTGCTCTAGTATTTGTAATTTTCTAATAACTGAATTAGAACACTAATGAAGTGTTCTTGGCTATTTTCCACCTGCAATATTTCATTACATATAGGTGTATGTAAGTGCATACATTTAATGTATATTTATACAGAACTAATAAAAAAATTAAACACATTTGCATTTTTATTATCACTCCTTTTTAAAAAGTTATTAAGAGTACTTAGAGAAACATATTGCTCTATGAATTCCTATTTACAGTCTTTGCATAAAGGTGTAAATAAAAGCAACTAATAAGCTACCCAGACACCCTTCTGAGCAAGTGGCTAAAAGCCAATCAATATTATGAGTTAATCCTCCCTGGATGCTCATTCAATTAAAGGTGTCAGTAATGCCTCATCTGATGTGGCCTCAATTAAATCCAGCTATCTGATGGTTGAAAACACAAGGGGATACAGCAACAGCAGCAAAACCAGACAAATAGGCAGCCTTCATGTGACTGCTAATTACCACACCTGGTGTATATTATGGCTTGTGCACTTAACACAGCACGTGGTAGCTTTCCATTCGGCTGTATTCATGCATACATGCACACACACATGAAAACAGAAAACTCAGTAAATGATACGACTAGCAATGATTCAAAATTGTGACAGGAAAAACATTCTTACTGTATTTCAGCTCCAGGAATACTACTCTTAAAACCAGTTAATACAGAGCTATTATAAAATCATGTACTAGTAACCACAAAACTCATCAAAGCAAGTGAAGAACTAAGGGGCTTTTTCCTGTGTGTATCTCAGCACAAAAAAACCACAGGAGTTAAAAACAGTTAACTTCATAGAATTAAACTTCTCCCATTACATACTAAATCTTTACTAATTCAGCATAATGAAAAATACTACGATAAAACCACACAAACTGCTTCCTGGCATCAAATTTATTTATGTAACAATGGATCTGACAAACACATCAACAATCAACTTCTCAAGCTCTTCCTCTTCCTGAAACAAATCCCTCTAAATTAGGGCAAATACCTAGTGCATGGCACCATGACGGACACACGTGGTGTGTAGCTGTATGATGAGGGCACTTGGGGTCCCCAACATCCCCGTTAACAGGGCTCTTCTGAAAGAGAGAGCCCCATGGGTTGCACATGCAATCACTGCAGCAGTCTGCAGCCACGGGACTACGTGGGAGGTGCAATGGGCCTGCAGATCACAAATCAACATGATCAGCTCTGTCCATCCAGTACGTGGGATCCCAGGGCAGGAGCATGTCTACAGCACAGCTGTCGAAGTGTAGTATGCACTGGCTGGAGAAAGGCTGGTGGGGCTGGGGGGACAGTCAGCTGGGTAAGTCTCATGTACAACACACGACATATGTGAGAAAGGCTAGCAGCTCAATTTGACAAGAAAGTTTACACTTCTTAGACCCCTGCATCACAAGGCTTGTAAGCTCCTTTGGAAACATTTTCATGTCTTTTTTCTAAAACCTTTTTCACTTCAGATATTTTTTTAATCTGATAACCTTAGTCTGCTTGAGTAGGATGTACAACTCGGAGAACATACAAGAAGAAAATGGGGGCTTTTTAGGTCCCTCTTAACAATAAGGGAATGTAACCTTTTGAAAAACTTGTGAATTAGCAGACCATTTGCTTCACTTGTCAGAGTATCGCTTAACATACTTAGTTCTGGATCTATGACAACACAAATGATATTTTAGGCCCAAGGACTGCACACAACATGATATGGAAAGTAATCAGTAATAAAATAATAGTTTGTATAATAAAATTATATTAGACACAACTGGAGGTAAAAGGGAAAGCATGTTAATGCTCACTGCCTGGATTTTATCACCCTAGCTTTACTGCAAAACACATTTAGTCACATTCTTTGCTATGTAAGTTTCAGCTCATGAATTCCTAGTAATCCTGGTTTTAGGGGAAAACCTATGCCTGGGGGAAAAGACAAGGAAGTTCCACCTCCTAAATCCATGCTTCTTGGGGAATCTGCCAAAGATTAACTAAATCGTCTCCACGATGACTGGCTCTCACCTGTACAGGTATGGTATTCGCAAAATCAACTGATGAAGTGTTCTTAGGTTACACTGACAAAAAAGGTTTGTACTAGAAACCAATACGATCCTTTCAGCAATAAATAAAATAATAGTTAAGCACTGCATACTATCCCAGTCCTACAAAACCATAACTCATCTGTTGTTTTTAATAACACAATTCCACAACCATACAGAAGCAAAGCGAAGTGGACAGTTCTGTAACTTTAAGATAGCAAAGGAAGAGAATAAAGCGGCAGGTCACCGAAGAGTTAACATGGTACTTACCACCTGCATGGCAGAACTTCTTGGAGGATGTGGTTCTATGAGCAGTTGGGAAGGGGTCTGTCCAAAACTTCGTATTTGAGCTTCAACAGCCTGGAAAAGGCACAGGCAGGTTTGCATGTTAAGAGGTGCTAATTACAGGCAATAGAACCATAACTGTCACCTGAAAATGTCATTCTACGCTTCTGGCTTGTTTCATGTTGAAAATCAACCCCGTGTGTTCACTGTGGGGCTAAGTGCTTGGCACTGGTACTAAGAATGAGGTAATCATTTTAGTACTGTGGATGCTATTTCCATGAGAAACTCTGCAAAACCTCATCCTGCTCAATGATATTAAACAGAAACAAGCTATTATAATCAGAAACCCTCTTTATTGGCTCCATTTTTCCTTTCTAACACTGGCTTATCCTGTTTGTATCATAACTCAGAAACAAAAGTTAATTTTTAAAAAGTTTCTATAGGTATTAAGAGTGTTCTACTTTCTACTTAAACTCCATTGCTTAGTTTCACAGCTGTAACTACAACGAAAGCGACACCAAGCTTTTTTTCTTCTTTTAATTTTTATTCAAAAAAAGCAAACAACCTTAGGATGCATCGAACTACTGACAGCAAGACTAATATTAAATGCAGCTGAAGGAGAACATGAAGATATAATGCAACAGATTTTTTTAAAAAAAGTTTTTCTGTATCTTCAGCAAGATGCTTTATCACTTTTTTAATAGGGCATACATAAAAATGCCATCTCATGCTTAGTGATTTCTTAAAAATAATTATTCTGAAACGTGTGAACTTACACCTCTTGCCTAGGCATGTCCTACTAGTTTTCCCTGTTGCCACCTATTGGCCCACTGGCTTAAAGATAAAATCAAGCAGCCAAAATTCAACAAATTATTTCTTGTCAGCCAGGCCCATGCACTATGCACAGAAAAAGGCTAATACTAAATCTTAAATCATTCATCTTAGATTAAATCTCTTTCATTGTGAGCTAAACTAAATTTACTTTGCATTTGCTGTGGGCTTACAGATTGTATATGGGCCCATATTTCAGTTTCGCTGTTGCATGGTGCATTGAGCCCTACACTCTGAAAAGCGTCTGGTGATGCTGAGTACCTAACGTGAGGCATTAGCAAGTCCTGCTTTCAAAAGAGGTCCTGAAAATCAGGCCTTTCAAAAAGTGTTTTTAATGGAATGCTTGAATGCTAAAACACAAAACCACTAGTCACTTTTTAGCTATTAGAACATCATGTTTTTCTCTCAGAGCTGCTTCTTTTTCATGGCTCAACATACCTTCTGAGGCTCCTTACACTTATATTTCCTATTCTATTTTAGCCACCTATTAAAATCTTTGAGATAATAGAATAATACTTTTGTTGATCTTATTCTTACAAACAACTATAATAATAATTATAAAGACTATTACTAGGACACACATGTTGTCCTGTTACAGAAATAAGAAAGCTAAAAGTAGAATGCACCTGAGGCCTTAAGATCATCAAAAAATAATCATCCTCTGTTAGGAAACATGCCATCCAAAGCATTTGACCTTACTACATTTGGCAGGGCTTTTCAAAAATCTGAACTCACCGGAATAGGAGTTGCAATTACTCAATGGACAGATTCTAACACTCTTACCTACTCTGGGAATCACCTTAAACTTCAAAGAACTAGTGAATAAGTAAGTTTATTGAAAAGCTGGCTGAAATCTGACATACAAACACTGTGATTCAATGCATACTTTCTGAGGAACAGCAATATCAGGTCTGTGAAACACTAACATTCAGTAAGACCATCAGAGTCCCCTTCCTAGTGATAAAACATGCCACATTAAAATTCAAATCTGGGTTTTTGGGACTCAGGATATCAAGGGAATCACAAGGGCAAAGGATCTGAGGTCCCTTAAGACATGAGGCATTAACAAAGAAACAGCATACTGATCAGCAGCTCTACCCTCTCCATAAAAAGCTGCTGGTTTCAAAACATCCAGATTAAAAAGATTTGCCTACATTTACTTGCAGATTGAGTGGAACATTTCTACTAGCAGATTGGAATTCTGTGTTGCATTGAGAACAGAGCTAGAAGAACATAGGAGAAGCAGAACGCAGACAGTCCTGGATGTCAGTTATTCTGTGCCTGTTAAAATCTTTAGGGCAAATCTACAGTCTATAGGATCTACTATTTATTTCCTATAAAATATATATCCAATATATTATTCAAAATTCATAAAATATTCTTGAAGTACAACTCCCATGTATTTCTTTTAGAGCAGAAAACAGAATAGATAAAATGAGGAAATAGTAAGCTTCAGACTTGTTAACTTCCCTCTATATTGACTTATGATCAATATAGAAAATTTCATTCCAAAATAGCTCACGTTCAGCATTTAAAGGGAGTCAGAATTTTGTCTTACCCATGAAATCAGGTATGTCCTTTAATTTCCAATGCTACTCCTACAAACTATACTCTCTTACATAGTCTCAGTACTACGAAAGGGAAAATTAAACACAAGACACCATATACTGATGCAGAGCGTTTCAAATACTTCACCTACATTAATCATAGCAAGAGCCCAAACTGATGTAGAACAAAAATCAGATGTTATAATTACTTCCATCAAGGAAAGATCAGCAGTCAGAACGCTATTTTCCACAGTTCAGATCTCAGAGGAACCCGTCACCTTCCAGCAACACAAAAACTGGAAGAGACAGAGTTATGATTCCACTGCTCACTCACATACATGATGGTCATCATTATCACACTCCTAGACCACACAACAGCAGCAGCAGAACAGCTATTTGTCTCCCACCCACCCTCAGTGCAGAAAATAATCTCTCTGGGATATTAAAACCAAGTATAAAATATTCTGCTCAACAAACAAGTAGATAATCATTGTCTGTTTTCACATAGTGTTCTGTCAGAACTGGTGAAACTGATTACCAATGGGACAATGATTTTGCCAAATCCTGCCTTAGAGGACCACAAATTCTCCGTTTTCAGTCTTTAACAGAGAGTTTCTACATCCATGTTTATGATCTAGCTTGAGTTTGGGATTTACAGTTCCAGCACAAACAAGCCTTTTAGACTCGTTAGGTTCCATCTGGTCCTTCCAAAAAACACGAGAGCCTACATTTCCAGGATTACAATAGTCTCCTGACACAGTCTTTCCCTTTTAGCCAATAGAGCTGGGAAAAATTTACATTCAGATCACGTCCTACCACAGACAACAAGGTTTCATCAAACATAAAAATTGTACATGAGAGCAAAGGCACAAATATAGGTATCTATATGTCCTCTTCACTGAAGTCTTCAGAGTTCCAAAAGAAATTTTCAAAAGTGACTAAAGGCAACAACACTTGGTCAGTTATGTCTAGACATAGTGGCTAGACTTCAGCATAAAAACCTTTTGCATTCCTTTTAACTACCAAGAAAAAAAAGTAAAGGTTTCTTTATTTAGCTTCAACATTTCTTAATTATGACCGCCCTTTTCCCAGATTGTATTCGAAGTCAATCCAGATGTCAACTCCATGTTCTGATGATGTCTCAGTCAGAAGGATCACATACAGAAGGATGCAAGATGACCTCCCTCTGTCAGTAGAAATATGTGATGGTGGAGCTAGAATCAATCCCCATTCTTTCAATTTACATAAGAATAGAAAGAGAAATACGGGGCATTTTAGCCACCAGATGTCACTCAGACTTTTGTTCAGCCTGTCAAAGAAAATCAGCTAGGAGTAGGGAATCTTTTCCTCAGAGAGATAATTAATATCTCCTTTGAAGAAAACAACCTAGCACTTACCTGAGAATACACACAGTAAAATGACAATCAGTCAAAAAGTCAACAACTCACTTTCAAACAAATTATAGTCCAGCTTCTAACTTAATTTTTTTGAAAAATTTATTACTAACATTAATTGGTATTACTAAGAGACAGTCAGCTTCTTCTAGTGGCAAAGGAAGGGCATCTGTTCTCACACTGCTGAATCCCTCGGGAGCATACAACCATTTCGATTATAGTAGGTAGAAATATTTAGGAAATTTGCACAAGTAGTTTCACATCTGTTAAAAGCACTATATAACTGGAAAGGAATAACCTTTGTTTGAAAGACATCATTAGTTCCACAAACTCTTATCTCTGAAAGTAGGCTGCATACGATAAAGTAAAACATAGTATCATTCAACATTTTGTTTCACTGCTTCTCGAGTGTCTCAGTAAAATAGCCTTCTTCCTGTTAATCCTCTACAAAAACAAAACTTTGGTAAGGCCAGAATTGTTCCAGATGCTCCAACAAGAGGTAGTAAAATGAAACAAGGTAACTAACCCTTTACAATAATCCACACAGCATGCATCTCAAACCACATACTTATATGATAAACATGGTATTTAAAATGTTAATTAATTGGTAACTATGAAAGCCATAAGCAAATTTCACAAGTCGGGGGGTGGGAAGGGGAGTAGGGAAGTAAATTAAAAGAGGAAGAGTGAAAACCTGAAAAATTGGCTTAGCTATAATGTAGCTTTTGGCCACTGCTTAGTACAGATATTTTTATTCTCTGAATTTACCCCCTAATCTAACTGTGAAGAAAGTTAATTCAACAGTATGCAGTACCCACCAAATACGGCTGTAAATTTTTTGGGAAGGAGGGTGATGGGGAGGTTGAACATATGGATGCAGTTAAGGTAAAAACAGATGTTTGTTACTTTTCTTTGCAGCAACACTCAGAAACTAAGTCAAAATTGCTTTTTTTTCATGTTTATGTCTGAAAGAACTATAAAATTAAATATGAGGAAGGGCGGGTGGAGGGGGAACTGCAGTGAGTGTCACAGAGAAAGAATGAAATGGTCTCCAGTTTTGAACTCAAATTCTGAAATGAAGGCCCATGTAGTTAAAAGGCAAGACATACACCATTTAACTCTAGATTTAAAGACCCTTAAAGAGACTAGCTCAGAATTGCTTTCATCATGCCTGCTCAGACACAAAACACCAAATTGCCTGAAGAGTGTAAGGGCACAGCATAGCCATGTTAAAATGCACGCCTCGGTCTGAACGCATGACAAGCTACAGCCTTACTGTGCTACGACGAGACTACTTTCAGTCTATGTGCCTTTACAGATCTACACCAAAGTACTTCCAGTTACTTCTCAATTCTGTAGGCTTGAATCGCTAAGCATTTGAAAACCCAGGTGAAATAAAACAATTCATTGTAATACATATTCTTTTAGCATACGTGTTGGGCACAGGACATGCTCTGGGTTCATCCACTGTCTTTCTACCCAGTATTTATCTCCAGAAAATAACGGTCATTGCAAAAATAATTACTGTGGCTCTCTGCTGCTCCTACCTCACTTTTCAATATTGAAAAAGGTTTACACACATGTTCCTCAGCGATTTCAATTGGCTTGAGCGATATGCACTTATGATTTCTTGCTTTCCCTTTCCTTCCACACAGATGTTGATTTACAGCAACAGAGAACACAGAATATTTGACAGGTTTCCCCTCAGACAGTGAAGCTGAATGGCTTAGCAGCCAACTGACTAGCTCCTGTCCCCATGGGGTAGTGATTAACATCAAACTCTGATAACAAGTGATCAGAAAACCTCTTCTGACCAGATACTCACTTACAGTCCTACGATAAGATTCTTGGTTAAATTCCTCACGGACTACAGAGACACAGATAAACACTAGTCAGCGAACAAGCACCATTCATAACAATTAGATAAAATTGCTGAAAACAGGCTAAAGATTACAGAAGAGAAGCTCTTTGTAGTAGCATCTACCCGTTTCATAACAATCCTGTTAGGTCAAGATCATGAAAAATGGGCAAAATGCTTTTCCAACACAGGCAATGTATTGCTTGCTGACTGTACACCTGCCCTGGGGATATTGCACTACACTTGACCCATAGAAAAAATACAGCGCTCAAATGTTAGTATCATAAATTCACACAATCCCATCTGCTCTTTTAAAAATAAAATGAGCAGCCTAATTTCTTCATGCCAAACCAGAAAAATCTTTCCCTTGTTTCGACTTTGCAAATCAACCCTTTTATATTGAATCACTTCAATTTTTGGTTTCATCATTGCACTGTTCACTTAATGTACTGGTTTAAAGAAGACTGCCTACACTAGCTTTGAAATATAACAAACAGCAGGGGAGGAAAGGGAGCAAGGAGAGAAGAAAGGCTAAAGAAGAGATACTACCAGATCAAGAGATACCTACTGTTCTCTAGGTATCATTAAACAAGCCTGCAAAATGTTTGTGATATACCCCCTGTTAACTAAGCAGAGTATAAAGATGCCTGTTGCAGCCCACTAATGCAGTTACTACTTCAACTCAAGTTGAAGTAGGGTCATGGCTCCGGAGAGGAAGCGTGGGCAGAAATACTGTCAACAAACTGCAGAGGGGGACATTCTTAGCGTACACTAGCAAGTTGGTTTGAAGTAAAAAGTGTACAAATTTTGCCTGCTGTGGTGCATTAGGGATATGTGTAACAAAACTGAGTATGCCTCATTACACAAGGAAACAACATTAAAATGTACAAGTGAAAGCTATCAAATCAAAATGAAGCATAGGGGTTTTTTTCTTCCTTCCTTGTAGCTTCCTTGAAAGAAATGCATCTGTTGTATAATATTTTTATTTTTCTCCCTAATTTCAGTTCCTCCTGTCTGCTTAAAACATCATAGTTGTCGGTTTCAAAGTTGGTTACTAGTCTAACCACTTGTTATTTATTAAACCCAAACTCCTATAGATACCTGGAGAGGGGAGGGGTTACCTTACACAAGGTTTTTTTTTCTCAAAGCTTTTTGTGATTCCATATATGAATATATATGGAATGTTCTCCTGTTCACATCACAGAAAAGTGTAGAAGGGAGCACAGCATAGGATACCTTCCACCACCCCTTTAAAACAAAAACACTAACCCAGCTCTTAAACTACTTCTAAAAAAAAAAAAAATCTGTGAGAATGAAGAAAAATGAAGTCTTTTTCCAGACAAATCAGTGTGACAATTGCATGGCAGCCATTTAGGTGTTCCTGCTCCGGCAGGGGGATTGGACTACATGATCTTTCGAGGTTCCTTCCAATCCCTGACATTCTGTGATTCTGTGTCATTAAAGTAAAACAGGAAGTAATGACAGTTTGTGAGAATACAAATAGATCCCCCTCAGGGCCGGGCAAGATGCTCCAATCTGAATATATACATTCCAGGCATATTAAACAGAGGCATAGCACGGCCTGGATGCAATCTCCAGTTCACGCAGCTGTCCGTCTACTGCAGCGTAATCCCAGCTGCCAATCTGAAAGAAACCAGTTAGTCAGAGCAGACACAACCAACAGAAACAAATGTCACTCAATAATGTTCAGAGGCACTGGGTTCATGGATAATTTCAAACAGTATCTCTGTCTGGAGCACTGATGTGCTCATTCAAAACACCTAAATCTTTGGCTACTGGAAAGAAGCAGATAAAAAAAAAACAACCCTAGAAGTAGAAAAACAGGTCTGGTAGTACTTCAAAAAGACTGACAAAGTAAAAAGGGAAAAGAGTTTAAAATGAAAGTTAAGATGAATTTAAAGACCTGCAAATAAAACTAGATTCAATACAAGAAAAATCCTAAGCAGCTCTGGGGCTAGATTTTAAAAATATAATAGTCTCCATTTTATTTGAGCACCAAAAGCAAAATTGCCTCATGTCTCTCTTCACTGTGGCAGCTGAAGATTTCAAGAGAACATTGCTGTCATTTCAAATCAATAATTACCACATAGAAAGTAGTGGCATTGCCATGTGAAATACCTTGAAACTTCATCAATTTCTGGTATCATTCATTCTCTCCTGTAAACAGCTAAATATAATCTACAATACAATCTAATATAAATATAATGCGACTTTCAAACAGTCTACTTGCTACTTAGCTGACTCCAAGTTTTCTGATATAAAACTTTTTCCTCTGGTAAAAAGCAATCTGTTCCAATCTGCTAGCATTCCATGGAATTTCTTCAACTTTGATGCAATCTCTATTCATTAAATAAAAAAGCTTCATTAAAATAAAATTATTTCAATACGAATGAGGTTAATACACTGATGAAAAAAAATGGTATTTAATGGTTTTTAAACTGTGTTGCATCATCACCTTTCAGAATCTGTAAGAATTGTGAAAAATAAACAAATAACAAGCTAAGAAATACATTTATTTATACTAAGTCATAACTACTACCTGCAAGATCAAACTTGCTGTTTTCAAAGTATGGGTACAATACTAATCTCACAGTCTTCTACTTCAATAAATGAACTTTTTGTTATTATTTAATAAAATGCAATGTTTAATTGAGACTTGATTTTTGGATACTGCTTGAGGAAAAGCACCTTCAGCATGACCACAAGCTTTCTCACTCAAGCAGCAGCTACTGTTCAAATATAACTAAGAATTAATATAATACAGTTTGGTAAGTAAATACCACACCACATCTGCAGATACAGTGGGAACACTGATGAGCTAGACACCCTAGGCTGCAATGAGCAAATACAATGAAAATATTAAAAAAAAAATAATTTCCCAATTACTGTGAAAGTTAATACAAATATTGTTTGGACCGTGTAAAGAGTCTGCAAATATAAGCCTGATGACACTTAAAAAAAATAAAATGACATCTTTGTAGCCTCTTCATTTCCATGTTTGATTCAAGGCTAAATGACTTAGTGTATAATAACTGTAGGTATTACACACTAGTATATCTCATCCTTTCCACATATGGAAGAGGGAAAAAACGTTAAAAAATGAAAATAGATTCTATTCAAAAAAGTTATTTTTGAAGGGTTATGAATATCACTTTTTTCCATCCCTTGTTCACCTTTGATTACTCTTTCTTATTTAATGCTGGCCAACAAATATGTCAGCTATCTACGACTGACCAGCCAGGCACAAATGAAAACGTAAAGAGCCCAGGGGGGCTCAAGGCCTCTCTGGCTCTGATAGATCCACAAGACAGGTCAAGCAAGAAGAAGTGAGGGAACTGACTGCGCTGAAAATTTCTATCTTTTGAATTTCAATTAGGGGCTGAGAAAAAAAGTACTTGGAGCTGAAGAACTAATTTACATGAGTTACCTCCTTCCAAAATGGTTTATTACTTCTAGCCAAAGCAGTCGTTGAATTCTTATTTTTTTAATCCTTATACATCAGGCATCTCAGTCCTTCTTTAATTAACTCTAAAATATCAGTCTCTTTCCTGATGGATGGAGAAGCAGAAGCACCAGATAACATTAGGATCTATTCTGTAATGCAGGACAAAAGAGAACCTCCAGGTCAAATATTTTCCTGGTTCAAAACTTAGCTGAATAATTTTATGTCTGTTTCTAAGCGCTGTAGTAAATATGTAAGTTAAGACAAAGGGCAATAAACGCCCATTTGTCATGTCAAACTCTAGTTGAAGGGAATCAAAGAAGTGCCACACCTCTCAGATATCACAGTAAACGTTTGCTTATGCTCATTTTGCCTGTGTACTCCAACATCGCAGATAGGTCACAGTGTGAGATGTGAGAATTAATAGGTAAATGATACAAACTGGTGGCAGGAAAGGTGGTCCTGTTACTTTAATGCTCCCTTTACCAGAAGAAAATACTGTATCTTTTTGAGGGAGAGTCTCAGGGCCCAGACAAGCTGATTCCATGCAGTAGTGGTACATGCCCACTCACAACAGCATGGGAGGCCTTGTCTTCCTTACGCAATCCTGCTCTGCACACCTTCGCAGGAAAAGACCAGGGCACAGGCTTGGTTGCAGCTGACAAATCCACCTCTCCTTAGCCATGACATCAGTATGCTTCCTTTAAATATACTCTTCCTAATTCTGGTTCCATATAATGGTATTATTTTAATACAGATTTGCAATTAAAACTAGACCAATTCTTAACATTTATTTGGCTTTTCACACTGTTCCTGTGCTGTACAACATCAAGCATACCATCTGTGCAACACACTTCTGGACAGAGATGATTCAAAGATTGTTTCTACAGCACTTTGAATTTTGCCTGCATGAATTCGTTACTTACTGAATTCAGCACATCTAAATTTACTGCTCTGTGACAGTATTTTATAATCACTTTATCCTTCTTTTTAAAACTCATGCAGCCACAACAAAGACTGTTGCCCAAACTGCTAAAAACAGACGGATCGTTTTCCCAACTATTTAGTAAATGTTAACTATGCTATAAATACAAATCATGTTTATACTTTGTGAAAGATTCACTGTTGTCAGAGTTCTCCAGCTGAGTTAGAGCTGAAATATGCTATTAACTCCCACCATGAACACAGCTAAAAGAGAGGCCAAAAATGCTTTCTCTGGGATAAGATATCAGATCTGCTACTGCTGCCATGAAACTGGGGTCATGTAAACTAAACATCCTTGTAACTTCTTTTGGAAAGCACAGAAGTCTCTCAAACTGTAAATATTTAAAAATAAAATTAGACTCATAAGAGACAGGTCTAAGATGCATAAAACTTACCCAAAGATATTAATCTTGGGCAACATTTAAAAGCTATTATCCATAAAATAATATATCCCATATGCCTTAAAACTGAAAATAAAAGAATTATTTCCTCTCCTTATATAATCGGTAGTGGCACATTCAAATAACATACCAAATGCTATGTCCAAGCTGATTCTTCACAATTTTTGAAACTCCTCAGTTCATATGGAAATAAAATATCAACAGCAGAAAGAAAGGTGCTGATAAAATGGAGAAAGCTGTGCTTCCTAATGTTAAACAGACTACCTTCACGTAACAAAAAGGCACCTTTGCTTCAAAGGAAGAAGTATAAAACAACTGAATCATCTAAGGCTAAAAGCAAATCACTTAAAGAAAGTATGTGAGAATTAATTGGATGGGACTTATTCTCATTTTTTTCCAACTATTATTGCTAATTTAAAAATCATCAGTTGTCCTTAATTGCCGCCTACAAAGATCATATCAGATGATATTTTTTACAAAACTATTTAAAGAATATGGTTAAGCGCTTTTTTATAAGCATGGTACAAAATTTAGTATGCTTCCTAAGGTTCATAGGTCCCTGTAGTAAATCAGTGATGTATTCTCCAAGTAATATTTTACCTTCCCACTATTAACTTCATCTCTTTTCTTTACACTTGTGTTTATGCTAGGTACATAGGGGTATCAGTGGAGAAACTGACTTTTAATTAGGAATGCACAATGCATCTCAGATTCACGATAAACCTTTGTTACACTATGCCAGAAACAAGAGGAATTTCTACTCTTCTGACCAAGACACTAATGGAATACCCACAAATCAGTTCAAGATACAAATTATTTTCTGTGGATTGCACTTCACCTCTTAATCAGTTGCTTGTCTGACTGGCTTAGATCCAATTCTACTTTGTAGGGGTTTTGGGTTTTCTTTTTGGTTTTGTCTTTTTTTTTTCCATTCTTGGACAGCTACTGCAAAAAGAGAGCAGAATTTGTGATAAGAAGGTGCTATAAATTCTCTCCAGAACAGTTGGATGACATTTATCTGTGCTACTGTGACTCCTTGCCTCTTCCATACAGCCAACAAAAAAGCCCTTCCTCAGCAGATCCTGTGATTGGGAGTTTCACAGATCAAAACATGGTGTTCAAGAACAAGTCAACATAAGGTAGGCTATAGTATACCTCTGCTGGCAAATACTGTATTTTCCACCAGAAAGAGATGTGATATTTACTGCTTGTCAACTGAACAGCAACTTCCCTCTGCAGTTGTAACCTCCTTCAGTGAGATACACAAGTACAAGGATCAGAGTCAATGAGAACACCGCTAAAATGGCTTGAGGAAAAAAGAAGAGGATGAAGGAATGGTCTCTGCAGGGATGAGGAGCGCACAGATTTGCCAGCAGATATACTGGATCTCTTGCCTTGCTTCTCACTGGTTGCAGTTCCCTTCCCCCACTGGCTGTGACTCAAACCCTTCCCTCTTGATCTACTCCCCTCCCTCTGAGATTTGCCTTTGAATTATGCAAGCTTTGCACTCCCCAGGGTTTATCTGCCAAAAGGTAGCATGTGGCCCATGGTTTGCATTTTAGTTTAAAATTTTCTATTATAGCAGTCAGATCCTTTCAAAATACTTTACTTCCTTTATTCCCATAGGCAGAAAGAATGGCAGGAAAAAATTGTTCACAGCAGTATGAGAGGATGTAGAAGTTCTACATTTTCAGTTAAAAAAAAAAAAAAGAAAGGTGGAATATGGTTTTAATCAAGTAGTTTTCCTTCCTAGACGAATGCTTCCTTCTTGTAATATATATAACCTGACTGCCTATAAAAATAAAGGTGCCAGTTGGAGTCATTTAGGAGACCTAAGGAAATTCTGCATTAACCTAAACTCCTCCACTCCTTAGTTCCTTCCACTATTATTCTGTGTGTGGCCTCTCCTGATGAGTTAGGTCACCAATATCCATACATATATCTGTGAAGATACTTCAGAAACACATGCATCATAGACTTCTCATTACTGATGTGGTCCAGGCTTAGCATAGACTATCTATGTGGAGAAATTGCCATGGTTTAAGCACATGTTATTATTTTCACATGATACCTAAAAGACTCAGTAACTTGCAACTCTCAGATTATATAGAAGCTTCTCCTTGGTTTAGGTTTGGAAATAAAAAAATATTTTCTGCTACAACTGTCAAGATTTAAGGACCCAAACCCTGCACCTTATTGAGAGGAGAAAGCCAGAAGTATCCTTTTTGAAACCAAGAAATCCAGAGTAAAATTTCCAGTTTAATAGTTGCCTAATAAACAGATACTAAATCTGAACTGTCGTGCCTGTCTAAAAATACTGTTAATTGTCCAGATCAGAAACTCATTTGACCTCTAACCAGGAATTTGGTGGAGAAAAGAAGAAATATTTTCTGGCAAGCTGACTGAAGGAGAGAAATAAATGCTGACTGAAGCTGCTCGGCAGCACAGAACGTTAGCGCAGGTCCTCAGGGAGATGGATTAGTAAGCAGGAAGAAGTTGAGACTGTCAAAGGTGCATGATAAATTCATTTAGCACATAGATATAGAATGATTATGCACATAGATACACACACAAACAGATTTTTTATTACTTTCACCTCTACTCATAAGTAAAAACAGGATAACTCACCATCGGTGATGATAGTAATTAAATCTCTGCACTGCCAATATCATATCAGAGCTGATCATATGTAGCATTTCAAATTACATATACATATTTACATAATAAAAAATATGATTTACAAAATACATGTAAACAGCAAGGGATAGCTAACTAAACAGGAATCTTTTTACTGTTTTACTGACCTGCTTAAAAATACTAAATAAAAATATTCCATTGGACCAATCTTCAAGTAACTCAGAACGCGAGTGCTACAAGATACCATTCATTCTGTCGCCTGTGGTCATCAGCATGTATTTTTGACACCATCAGTAGTGTTTCGAAATTCTGCTGCTAAGCTACTCCATTATTATGAACTCAACAACACTGCTATTCTTCCTCTCCTGTTTTGATTTTTATACGTCACTCAGTTGAGGCAGCACAGAAGAACTCAAAACCAAGAAACGTCGTGAAGTCCAATGAAAGCATGACAAATTCAAGAAATTTGGTAACAAAATATATTAATATATTTATAGAAGTACAAAGTGAATGCCTCTCTGAGATGATCCACGCTTACAGATTTGTAACTTCCCTGGTCTTAAACTACTTTTTTTCAGGCTATGACACAAATAAAAGAGATCACAGTTAAACTGATAATAGAAGTGCTCTAGAAAAATTTAAAACTACATAAAAATTGAGTATGCAGACGGCTATTTTGATTAGTATTACCTAAATTATTAGTTTCATAAAATAATCAATGATGGTTGATTTAATACCAAAATTAAGAACAAATTACACACAATGCCCAGTCTATTTCTCAGCTCACACTTAAACCTAGCACTTCAAGAGTGTAATAAATACTCTTACAAGGTAAGAATATTTCCTTGTCATTGTACAGTGGACAAACATTATCAATTAAATGAAAACATGACAGGGTGAATGTCTAGTACTCTTGGGTCAATAGCTGTTTCAAATCCAGATGATGACACTTTTTTCTTAAAAGCCAAGTGTTCCAGTATCTCTTCTCTTAGCTCAATTAAATGTATTTCTGTGCAACATCCATATTTTAGCTCAAAGTGGACGAAGATGTAGTCTGCAGACTGACGGTAACCCATGTAATGATGACATCCAACAGTCACTTTTGGTACTTAAGCCAGTCCTTGCATATTCCTACATGCCCTGCATACCCCCAAAATCTTCCCAGGGCACCCACAAGCCAGCTACAACCCACGGTGTTGCTATGGTGTGACTTTCTCTACAGAGGCTATCAAGGTGCCCCATACAGTCAGATGGCCACTATGTAGAGAGAAAATAGTGTTACTTAAAATAATAATTGCTCATGTCCCAGACCTTCTTTCAATAAGCAATAAATAACAAAAACTTCAATTAGGATTAGCCTCGAATTCTACAATGAACTTCAAACCTAATATTTATAAGCAGAAAAGTCTTCATTCTTGTTTTCATTCAGTTCACACGTATTCCCTGTTGATATACATCTAGCCAACCTTTTAAATAAAATTGTTGATGGCATTCAGATTACTTTTTTCTCAGGGACTCAGAGTATTTTATAACTAAGTATCATTTACATTTATTCTATAGTTAGTATACTTGCAGCTACACTTGATACCAATGTATTGTCTGATCAGAGGACATAAAACCAATCAAAAAATCTGTTTTAGTCACCCACTCCACCCTGCCCTTTTTTAAAAAAACCCCAAACAACAGCTGTTTAGATGGAGGAGGGAGGAGCCCACAATATCCTAAGGGATACTTCAGCAAATAGATTTTTCTGAATGGTGCTGAGTCTGAGTGAGACTACTGATCTTTCCAATGTTTAAATATTTACTTTTCCACATGAAAAAATAAATGACAAGTTATTATTAATTTTATAGTAAGCCTAATAAAAATAATAGAAGCTACAAAACTACGGTGTTTGATGTGTACTACATTTGTAGGAATGTATTAAAAGAGAATTGTTAAAACTGTAAAAGTAAATTCAGGAGTGCGAGCCAAATCAAGGCTGCTCACTGTTTTTTGCCACTAAGATCCACTATTAGTGAACAAAATGACTGCCCTCAGCAACTGAAGCAATCCCTGAAAAAATATATTTATTTTTATATCGGCATCCAGTTTGTGCTGAATCCAGGTGCACAAAGTTTGAGAACAACTTGCATGCTTGTTCTCTTCATTTTGCACGCTGTGACAACTGGTTCAGGCACCTTGCATTTTACTGGCCTGTAGTCAAACCACGAGAGAATGCAAAGATTTGAACATTCACTGGTAGCCTTGAATAACGCGCAGTCTTTACACTTTCAACACTGCAGCGGTTAACAAAGATTTTCCTTTCCTATATTTAAAGTACAGACTTACCTCTCTCAATACGGAATCCGTTATTGAACTTAAATTAACAGCTCCTTCATAAGTCAAATAGTAGAATACATTCAGGGACCTAACAGCCTCTGGCCCTTGCTGTTTGTAGCCAAAAATCAGATCAATCCACTGGTGAAGCTGGCAGGAAACAAACTCACTTTCTAATGCCTGTTAAAAAACACACACAAAATACATAAACTTGAGTTTGCCAGTTAGCCATCATTTACAAGTAGTACAAGCATTTTTTTTAACAGCATACAAAACTATCTTAACAAGTCTAAATACAGAATTGATTAACAGTATTTTAGACATTCTATCAAAACAAAAAAGGTGGGCCCTGTGATAGATGCCAGAGTCTCATGCCCTACTCTACTCTCCACTGACCAGAAGACCTTGCTTTTTGAACTATAATAGTGGGAATAAGAAAAAAAAAGCAGTAAGTGGAAAGCATTTATGCATTTCTGGACAGCTGGGCTATGCTTTTATGAACGCTCAAGATGAAATTGTGCTTTTCGGTGTGATCAGCACGGTGAACGGTAACAGCATGATAACCTGTTTCTGACAGACAGCGAGAAGGTTGATAGACTTGGAGATGTTAGAGTAGAAATTATTTAACCAGCTGAAATATCAACTTACTCTTATTTTTATGCATTTCTCGTATATATCTGTTATATAAATCTACACAGAAACAGTACTACGCTGAATGATTAAGCCACTTTTCAGAAGATGTTATCCAGTTACAACTCAATCCCCAAGACAAAAGCATGCAAACAATAATGAATCTCTCCATAATGGCATTACATGCAGCCCAAATATATTAAAAGATATCTTAAAAATCATTGTCATCTAAAGAGCTAATTCATTTAGATTAAATCACTAGCAAGATTTGCTTTCTCTGCTATATACAGAGGATTCAATATATTTCTTATCTAAAGGAGCAAATGAAACAACAAAGTCTGATACTCTCTTCGTCAAATGAAACAAACAGCATTTTCCTTGTAAAGGAAATTCCTAATTTTGAGCAGAGGAAGTTAAAATTAATCTGAAAAGCAAGGAAATCACTCTGCAATTTGCACACAAAAATGATGGGTTTGTTTCATTAACCGATGCCTGAAAACAACATTTAAATTGACACATAAAACCAGCAATTGTCTTAATTTGTGTGGTGCACTCCACACAAAAGCCCTAAATATGTTCAAATTAGAGCAAGCTGCTTGATTGTCACTGCAGTCTCATGTCATATTAATGCATGACAAACATTAAACCATACACTTAAATGGCAATTTATATCATTTAAATGTTTACTGCCACACCAGATCATCACTCATTTAAATGTGATTTCTGACAGCTAATTTCAGTTAATTTTCCTCGATTCACTTAATTAGAACTTTCAATCAAGAAAAGACCTGTACATATATTTGACATCATATCATTCTTTTTTATTATTATTATTTTTATTAGGATTCCCAGCTACTGAATTGCTGAAAGCATTCTTTAAAATGAATTACCACACAGTGTTGTATCTCCTCGGATGATCATATGGAAATACCTCACAATATATATGCTTAGACAAGATTTTTTCTTGCTTTCTTTTTTCTTTTTTTATATTAAAAAAACCCCAACCTTTAGACACAGATACACAATTAAAACTATAAAAAACCACAAGCAGGCCAATTAAAAATTAATGATTTCAAAATTGTTTAATAAGAAAAAGCCAGTCAGGAGTCTCATGAGTGTCCATAATACTACAATGTGCTGCCATAAAATTCTACATGGCTCAGCAAATGACAATGATATGAATTAATTTTCTTGCTATCCTGCTAAAAAAAATTAACCCTAGAATATACTTACTGTTATCATTATAACTATTTAATGTCAGGAAAAATAGCATTAAGAACTTGTTATTTTTATGTATATGTATTTAATATGTGCAGAAGTTGTTCATATTTTTCTTCTCTTCAAAAGCTACGTTTGTAATGGGTCATATTACCCTCACAAAGCATTTGGACATGAATAACTAAAGGAGTATCACTTGGCAATCTTCTCAGATTAACAGATACATAAAACTCGCTTTTCTTAAAAAAAGAAAATTAAAACACGTTCTTTGCCTTTTCACAGAGTGGTTGGGAGACATCCTGAATTTACTTCTTTTTCAAGTTTAAAATTATTTTACACTTGTAATTTATACAGATTCAAAAGTAGATATTTTTCTTCTTTTTTTTTTTTTTCCCCACATTAGGCCATTTTAAATCTTCATTCTTATTTGCCAAATTACAAATAAAAGGGCTAAATGAAAAAGACTAGAGTCAGCATCAATACCCAGGACCCTGAAAGACAGATCAAACACAGAACACAAACTCAAAGGCTAAATAAGCTTGCCTGTCATTTCAGGTTCACACTTAAGCTCTTGGTTGGAGGGAAGTGCTTATGCTATGACACAATCGATAGAGGAGCAATAGTTAACAGTCTGTATAATGATGAAAAAAAAAGAGTAGACTTTCAAGGAAAATAATACAATGTACCAGTATTTGTGATGCACTTTATAGCCACACTGGTATATACTATTTAAGTATGGGTACTCCTTAAATAAATAAATAAATAAATAAATAAATAAATAAATCTGAGAAGTTAAAAAGTTCCAATTTGCAAAACTATAAAGTTTTAAAAAGAAGGGGGTTGGGGTTTTTTTTGTTGGGTTTTTTTGTTGTTTTTTTTTTTTATGTTAGTCAGCATTTACCTCCTGCAAAAATAAACCAAGGGTATTGAATGCTAAGCATTTAGGATTACTTAAGCATCTAGGACAGCCAGTGCTCATTAAGGCTCAAGTTAAATACGGCATGC
Source organism: Antrostomus carolinensis (assembly GCF_000700745.2). Lineage (NCBI taxonomy): Eukaryota > Metazoa > Chordata > Aves > Caprimulgiformes > Caprimulgidae > Antrostomus > Antrostomus carolinensis. The sequence goes on along the minus strand of NW_010304693.1, from coordinate 7,965 downwards.
AGCGATGGGATACTAATATCCTTCCCATGTTGCTCTTAAAGCAAACCAATCAATTGCGCTCCCACAGCAGGCCAAGTACATCATTTACTGTGTGCTCCGAGGAGAATGTGCAAAACAAGAAAATCTTCTAAAATGCCCAGCCTAATACAGTAACATTCAATCCAATTGAGTTATTGTAAAATAAATCAGTGACTAATGCCCAATTGTTAAAGGATCAAACAAGGCCATGAAAAGACTATCACGTGAAGCCACACACAAATTGTCAATTCTGTCCGTGGGGACTCATATTAACTTTGACAAACTGTCTTGGGGCTGATATCTGTTTCTTTAATGAGATCTATTAGGCAGAGACTAAAACACTTGAGATATGCTAAAAAGTACAGTATACAGATGTCAAACACAAACACCGATTAGTAACTTCCATTTCTCCATTCCCAAGGTAGAAATGCTTCAGACACATCAACAAATTGAAGATTTGATCTTACAGGGAAATTTTAGTTTATTTAATATTTTTTAAATGCACAATCTGATGTCACAAAATATTTGCAATGTAAACTATTTTTCTCTAATTACTCTTGATTTCATTATCTTATGTGCATCTTTTTCTGCCTTGTTTTCCAAAAGGAATGAATGGAGAGTAATTTCCTGCTAGCAACCAAAGACTAATATCAGTCTAATACTGATACAAATTATTTGGCAAAATGTGGTCAGAACAACAAAAACATAAAACTATCAGGTTAGGAAAGATTTTTCTTTTTTTCCAGTATAAATAATCTAACCCTTTATTATGATATATTTTCCCAAACAATATTATACCCTTGGAATCAAGATTTGCATCTTTAAAACTGGCTTTTGTCCTCTACTTTTCTCTCTGGTTTAGATTATGTAATGACATATAGTATATGAAATTATGTCCATTAAAAAGGAATATATACTGTGCTTGAGATTGGGATGTTCCAATGCTGAAATGAGATTAAAAGACTAATTGTATTTCTTTTCACCAGCATAGATATTTATTCATAATCAATCTATTCAGAAACAGAGCACAGACTTGCCTTATTTCTATGCTGATTAAAGCAAAGCAATCTTGAAGCACAGCATAAAGCATGTTACTCTTATTGAAAGACAGAAAAGAAGTCCAGCATATACAAAATGTGTTTCATATAGTTAAAATGAAAGTAGAAACTTTGCTGATAAACCAAAACTGCTTCTCATATATGAATAATCTTTCCTATTCACTCAATTTAAAAAACACAGAAACTCTAGGATTATACTGCATTGGCAAGTAAGAAATTACAAATCTCAAGTACAAATAATTGCCTATTACCTTTAATGGGCTAAGTATTGTAATTTCTCTTTGAAGTAAGGCATTTCCTTTGAAACACTTAAAATAATTGAGTTTCTTTTTTTATGTTCCAGTTGAGAAATATTTATTTCTGAACAGAAATGCATGAATCAGGATTTCACACATTACAAACACAATTTTGAGTGAAAAAATACTCTTCTTGAACACAACAAAGCACCCGCATAACTGCAGTACCAGGTAACTAAACTAAGTATGTATTTTACCTTGGAAGTATGTGTGTGCACATGCATTTAAAAAAACCCCAAACCCAACAAAACCAAACAACTGGAATTATGTTTGCATGTGCAGACTTTCAGACACAAGTTGGTAATGCTGCCTTAACATTGATATATGACCTTTGTAAGTTACAATGAAGAAGGCTGTTTTTTTCAGCCTAATTAGAACTGTTTCAAATTTTCCTGCTAAATATATGATAGAAAGTCCTTTCAACTTTTTCTTTTTTATTCTAGAGTTTCTTTCCATGTCAACCTTGTTCCAATCAAAATATGTTTTGAATTAAATTATTTTGATTCAATATGTGGATCACATTTCACTTCTAAGATTTAAAGTCAAAAAAGGAAAAGTTTAGGCTGTTCAAACAAAGCAAAAGCAGCCACTTTGCGGAAAGCTATTCACATTTACCAAGACTGACAAATTGTTTGTGTGCACCATTAGGTCTAGTTTCTGCAATAGTTGCCAGATTTCCTGTCCTCCTAATAACATATTAACTCTTGAAGTGCTGGTTTTATCTTTTGAGGTTTCTCAGTAACCACTAGTATTTAAAAGTTCATTACCAAACACACTTTCACCAGCAACACTTTGATCACACAGGTAGACGTCTCAGGGAAAAAAAAAAAAAGTATAAAAAGCTATTAGGAAGATATTGTACTCAAGCCAGCCTTGAAGATGTCAGGAGGAGGAGGAAGAGGGCAGCAGATGTACTAAGGAGAAAACTCCGTGTTCTGCATGAGGTAATACAAACTTCAAAAGGATGAAGCAGACATAAGAACTGTTTACATGACTAGTGGTTTCTAACTTGCTAAGTAACTGTTCCAAGCAAATGCATATAGTTTTATTTACTATATTCAGCAATTTGTTTTAAACATTAAATACTCAGAAAGTAAGCAATTACTTTACAGCTTACACGTTATAAGAACTATCTAATTTTTCCTTTTGTTTTTTGCTGGGCTTTTTTTGGTTTTGTTTTTTTGGATTTTTTTGGTGAATGTGCTCCAGAAAGCACACTGTCAATGTATTCTTCGTAACTGTTATAATCAAAGCTGGTTAGCATTTTACTCTATTTCTCTACTTGGTTACCAATACCAGGATAAAATAGAACACTGGAAAAATATAATCTTAATAAAAAGATTTAGCTTGATGCTTTACTGAAGACGACTGATCTTCTAGAACAAAGGATATCAACAATCTGAGAAGCAGCTCAGACATAGGAGATCTCTAGAAGATAAACTTCCCTCCTCTGCTCCTTCTACTTCTCTGTATTTAACAATAAGGTACCAAGTAATGACAAAAGAGAAATTTTGTGTAATAGTGTAACTTAATGAAACAAAATTTAGCAGCAAGGTATTTTCTCCATAAACAGCACGTAAACAAAGAAAAATATTTTGCAATCTAATGACTCAAACTCCTACCTGAATTTAAGTAACTATTACCAAAATAAGAGTGAATTAGTAGCATGTTTAGCTAAAAATCTTGAGCACTTCTGCATCTTTTGGTGATTTCTATATTCAGTCTACGACTGTTATTTTGTCGTTTAAATGGACAAGTCAGACAGCTGTTACGTATTTTATAAAATGAAAGCTACATTTCCTTTGAAATTCAGCTTTAATCTCAACTGAAATGCCTATCATTAGGTGCCAGGAATAAAAGATTTAGGTGAATATGAAAACTTGCCTTGGAGCATTCTTAGCTACTCTTTCCATAAAGGGTGATCAACCTTAAAAAAATATTTCTTAGTATACCCATGATAATCTGCAAATTTAAGAGCAATAGTTTAAGGCAAAATTGTTACAATTTACCATGAACAGTATATAGATAAAGAGACCAAATGCTGCAATTTTTTTGGCTAACTTTCAAAGTTTAGACACTGTTTAGATGCCAACAGTGAAAACATTTACACAGATGTTTATCTTTACTCTTGCAAGCAAATCCACAGCCTTTGTAGTAGAACAACTTAGAAAGGTGAAGTAAAGGACCCTAGCTTGCGGGATCTCTAAAGTTAGACAAGACACAAGCATATATATGGCTGTTAGAACATTTAGAGATCTAGACTTAAAAACCACAAACCTCCAAAGATTACACCATAGTGTAGAGAAACTGAAAATGGGTTAAATAAAACCGACACAGGTCCCAAAGCAGTGTCGTTACCATGTCACATGGTGACTAAATGCTGATTTGCCACGGTGCATGTAATTGGTATATCCTTTTCCTTGAGCGTGCACACTGGTACTCAAGAGTTAATGAACTATAAATTCACGTGTTGGCTTACCTCACTTGTTCACATATTCCACCGGTCATGGTTGTGACAGTACTAACTTCCTCATTGAAAAAAAACCAAAAAACAAAAAGAGTGGGCAAAACCTGTCTCAGCCAACTGGCTCCACAAACCAACAGATGCTTTTCAAAAGGCATACCAAGAATGGCCCCTTCCTAATTGATTTCTTCTCAGCCAGAGGTAGAAAAGATACAGAAAAACTGTGATAGGAACAAAACATGATCAAAAAGTCTTTATTAAATTCCCCTACATGAAAAATAATATATAAAATTCATAATTAATTACAGTTGTGGAATCACACAAATGGCTATCATTATTCCTAACTGTGATAATACTGATGCATGTGGCTTGTGTTTGTCCTTCCCCAGAGACACAGAGGAAATCCAACCACAACCAGTTAGACCGTAACCATTTATTACTACAAATATGGCTAAAAGCAAGTATTTATAACACCAGGAGGTGTTACTGATTTCCTCACCATTTCCACCTCCCCCCACACTGCCCCTGCATTTTTTTGGCCACATTTGAAATGTTTGCTACGTTGTTAGAGGATTCTCTCCTCCAGAAGACTCAGCAACATCTTGAGGCTGAGAAAGTGATTGAAAATCCCTTTTGAAAATCCTCACACACAGCACCAAAAGGAGGCAGGAAGCTCCCTCCTCCCTGAAATTCAGCAATTCCTCTCCCAGTTCCTCCAGCACTTGTTTGCATGAAGACTGACAGCCTGGATCTGGAACCTATTACTCATGGAAGCACAGGCTGTTAACCACACAGCTGACAGTTGGCTCAGTCACATTAGTTTAAATGAAGTTTTGTGTTAGAAAAAAAAACAAAACACCAAACACCGAAATCCCACAAAACATGACAGTACTTCACAATGCAGTGTTGTGTACTGATCAAGCTGACTGAGCTGGCAGTGAAGCTGTGCAATCGTGTCAGCATCCCACGTTGCCAAGCTAACACGTCTTTCCTCTCAGAAGGTTAATGCAGGTACACTGCTTCTAACACTTCAGCTAACTTGCATACTTCTAGCCAAGGGACTTCTGCGTGGCACCTCCCTGAGCCTTGTCAACATTGCAACATCACAGTTGCTTCCCAGTGTCAAGCATCAGCCAAAGACAAACTGAAAGGTCAGAGTACTACACACTTCAGAAAGGGCATTTGTCATGCTAAACAGTGATTCACCTTTTTACGTTACAGATTCTTTCCCCTTAAGAGAGAGGTGCAAAACATACACTACAAAACTTGAAACCACATAAAATTTGCTTGCCTTTGAGGTTGAACAAGTTTTTTCACTGAAGCTAGAAACAGGCCAAACTCTGAAATTCAGGAAAGTGTTATGAGTACACTTACCCAGTGGTGGGGCTTTAGCTTACTCATGCTAAACGAATACAGAGCTAGCATAATTGTAATGTAATATACAGTGAAACTTAGTGAGTGCAGTGAAGGTCATGAAGTTTCAGAAAATGTCTGAAACATGAACTGAACTTCCACAATCAAAATGCAAAAAAGGTTTATGTGAACACAGACAAAACTGCACTTGAAACAGCTTTCATGTTAAGTATTAGGCTGGGTACTACCATCCCATTTAATCTTCAAAATAAAGCTTAAGCCTACGCATATTGTCTTGTTAATGACAGCACAGTACATACTTGAGATAAACTAGTGATTTTTTAAAATGAATTTTACATCTAAACTGCTCATATATTTCTTCCTTCTGATTTACACTGTAACCTCTAAAAGTCAACTGCTGCTTTATTTTTGCACTCTGTTTCAACAGCTTGCAGCATTTATACTGTGCTTTGATGTGTCAGTTGTATACGCAATTCACAAGAACTGTGATGATCAACAAGTATTAGTATGCATGTAAGAGGAGACAGAGATGGTTGCAAACACATGGTCTTCGCTGCAAATAGCACAAGCAAACATCTTACAAGAGTTGTAGAGACTAATCTAATTTGTCTTTGAAGCCAGTTCTGGGGGGAAAAAAAACCCAAAACAACGTTCTAGAAAAATTTGTTTAAGATTAGGAAATGGTATGACAAAAGGTCAAGGAATTTAAAATTTAAAACATAGTTTAGATGCAAGTCAGGCAGACAAGTCATTTCAATCTTGTCATTTGACTTGTCTGCTAATTCACAGAATAGGAAGCATTCAAGAGCTTTTGGAGAACAGACCACAAGATTTACAAAGGCAATTAGGGTACCACATCTGAATAAATCAAACAGTTACAAAAATAGGAAACAGCACTATATTACCACGTGGCACAAATGTGTAACCCACTCTGGGGCTAACACACATAGATAAGCACAGAATTTGCTTCCTTGCAATGATTATGAACAGCAAAGCCCTGATCTCTTCTACAGACGCTGTGAGTGGTTGCTTAGGATGACAATACAAGGTATGTTTGGCAATGACTCCTTAAAGTTGGCATTTAACTGGCATGACAAAGGAGAACCGTGATTTGACTTTAACAATGACAAAGAAAGGGAGAATTTGTACATCAAGGACGTTATCAGCTTCCTACATCCAGCATTGGAGAAAAAACTCAGATTTGTGGAAGACACTGTTTGGAAAATGAAATGCTCTTTGCAAACTTGCCCAAACACAGCAGGATCTCATTTAACATCTTGTTCTGGCATATTTGCTAAGGAAGCTACCAGGAAGTCTGGATCCAGACGAACTGGTGCTCAGAGCGGCTCACCTTCTATCAAATACCCTAGGACAAGAACTTCCACAGTCTCCTGATTAAGGAGGACACTGCCCCAGTCTTGACAGTTTTTTATGCCCCGTTCCAGTGGATCCTCGGGGATGTCTCGTGCTCTCTGGGAGTAGTTTGGCTAGTGCTGGAATTTGTAACAGAACAAAGAGCTCTTAAGAGTCAGTTTCAATGCTTGAAAGAAATCAAAATGAAAATTGATTGTATTTGTAAATTACTTCTTAAAATGTCCATCCTTAGAAAATGCAAAATCTCTCTTTTTTATTCTAATTTCATCATACATTGCATGTTGAGTTTCAACTAGTTTTGCTTATAATGCTTTCTTGTAGATAGTTTAATTTCTTCTAGATTTTATTCCCTTCTTTCACTTAAACTGCTTCAAATTTCCACTATGACAGCTGTACATGGAAAGACAAGTGATATATTGAGTATATTGAGCATGTTCAGGAAATCAAGGCGTAAACACCTCCAAGTGCAACAGACATTCTGTAGCCAGCTGAGAACAAACTTTTCATAACCTTTATATTACTCTGCTGTGAACCGTGTTAGTGGGAAGGGCATAGGAGAGGAATTCTATTAACATTCGGAGGTTATACAGTGAAAAAACATATGGTCGGTTACTAACATTTTAATGAATTAATTTTTTCCAGTTATAAACTAAATAAGAAAACCCTCAACTGTTTCTTTATATCAACAATGTAATTTTTTTTCTTCACAGATGGCCTAAAAAAACCCAACACTTAAAAATAAAATTAAAATATACTGCAATAAACCAGTATTTAACTCCCATCTTTCAAATAACCATTTAATTCAGAGGCTGAACTCCCAGAGTTCAGCTCTTGCTCTTTACAGGGCAAAAAAGCAAACAACTATCTACGACATTACTTCCCAGTATGAAAAAGGAATTTTTAAAAAAAACCCCACCAAACAAAACCCAACACAATGTTATGCAATGTTTGTAAGTGGAAACAACCAAATGACAAGGTTAATCAAATAACACTGTAACAGAACTACCTAGCCTGCCCAAAGGTAACACTAATAGGTGAATTTTTAAAAACAAAATCCCACACCCGTGGCGCACGCAAGCTTTCTTCCCCAGAGCAGGACAAGGACAAGGACGTGATCAAGTCCTTGTCTCAAAGTCAGGGTTGTTCAGAGCCATGACGGACTGATCGTACCCAGGAAAGCTGAAGGTCCCCACAGTCCCTCACCGGGTCCCCCAGCCACACAACAGAGCAGATCCCGCCAGTGGTTGAGGCCCCTTGGCCAATCTCTGGAACCTAAGGCTGAAGTTCACCTCTTGGCAGGGCGTAAGGGAAATTAACACTGGTTTTAAAAAGTCTGGTAACTCTCTGTTCTCCATTGTACCCGTTGCTTTGGAGGACAAGT
>NW_010304692.1:36675-36943 GCF_000700745.2 Antrostomus carolinensis | reverse complement strand
GGAGGTGGCGGAGCTGCAGAGCCAGGCCAAGCGCACCGAGGTGGCCCGGGGGCGGCTGGAGAAGAGGAACTCGGACCTGATGGGCAAGGTCGACTCCCACAAGAAGCAGCTGGAGCAGAAGGAAGCCGACTACAGCCAGCTGAGCAGCCAGCTGCAGGCCCGGGACGGCCAGGTGAAGAAGTGCGAGGACAGCAAGGTAACGTGGAGGGTCCCCCGGTGCCCGGCGGGGTGGCTCGGCCTGGGGGACACGGGTTGTTCTCGGCTGGGG
>NW_010304692.1:29402-36658 GCF_000700745.2 Antrostomus carolinensis | reverse complement strand
ACACGGTTTGTTCTCGGCTGGTGTCCCTGAGATGATCCCCGAACCCTTCCCCCCAGGCACTGGTCTCCAGAGCTGGTGCGTTGGCTTTGGTGGCTGTTGGGACACGTTTGCAGTTCGCTCGGGTTTCTGAATGTATCCCAGAAAAGAGCGGAAAATGCCCCAAAGGGCGGAGTGCGTGTGTGTGCCAACGGGGAAACACGGAGAGCTCGCTGCTTTCCAGATGGTGACTGTGAGGGGTTTTTAGCTCCCCTCTGCTGAGATTATTTGAGGATTATTTAAGGAAAAACTTCTTTCCTGTGAGGGTGACGGAGCCCTGGGACAGGCTGGCCAGAGAGGGTATGCTCTCAGATCTTGTTTCTGCCGTGTTTGATTCCTTTCTCCTTTGCTTGAAGTGAACCTGGTTTGACAGGGGGGGTTGGACTGGATGATCTCCAGAGGTCCCTTCCAACCCCCACCAGTCTGTGATCTTTTGACATCAGTCAAGAAGCTACACACAGCCTTAAGACTACGGTTTGTTTGCCCTCAAGGAGAATGAAACAAGTCTGATGTTGAGGTGAAGCAGCCCCCCCGCCCCCCGAGCTTGTTTTCCCTGCCTCTCTCAAAGTGCCTCGCACATCAGGGGCTGGTTCTGACTTAGCCAGCGTATCCTTGAAACAAAAATTCTTGCTGCTGACATGACGTGTGGTTTTCATGAGCTGTGAAGAGACGAGCTAATGCAAAATTCAGCTGGCCCTTTCATGTGGAGGTGGCCTGGGGATTTCTTTTGTTGTGGAAGGGAAAAATGAGTGAATGCACCAACTTTCACTGTTCCACTTTCATAATCACCACAGGCGACTCTGCACGGAGGAGTTACGCAGACAAGTTCTTTGACTCAGTCCTGTATGGTAGTGTCTACTCCATTTGCATGCAGTTCATAATTCTGCTCATTGAACGCTGTTTATCACAGTAGGATTTATGGAAATATCACCCTCGGGTTTATTACTGGCCGAGTTGGTTTTTCTGGCCCTTTGATATCACACGTTTGATGAGCAGGGTAAGAAAATACATTTAATTGTCACAGAAGAACTGCATACATCCATATCTCATTACAGAATTACAGACTCCCTCCAATTGATTTAGTTTGTATTAAAGTTATGTTTTCTTTTTTACTGAACCATTAAAATTAAGCCGTTTGTATGTTCAGCACACATGGGTTTTTTACATTTTTAAATTTTTTTCTGAGATTGGCATAAAAAGCCTGATTAGATGTGTAATGGTGGATACTGGTGCTCTCCCTTGGAGATAAATGCAACTAACAGCATTGTGATTAAGTATATTGTATTATAAAATCTAGTTTAAGATATGAAGAAATAATCTATAGAGATACCAAGATAGTCAAGTCTCATGAATAAGAGAAGCTGAACTCAAATTAAAGCAGTTCAGTTTTAACAAAGATGCTTTCCCTTGTAAAAGACAGAAAGCTGTCAGTTTTCTAAACGCTTGGGGTTTTTTGGTTTGTGGGTTGTTTGGGTTTTTTTTTTTGTACATTGAACTTTTCCATGCAAATAGAGGGCAAATAGGTTTGGTTATTCATTGCCCTCTTGGATAAAAACAAGGTTACAAAGGTGGTAGTAGATTGAAAACCTTGCACCGAGTTGGAACTGCTTTTGTGAGGGGTTGAAGGCAGCTGTGGGCTATGGGGCTGCATGGCAGGGCTTGCCTTTAATACAAGAAATCTGTGTTTTTGGGGAAGTCTGTGATGTTTCACTGTAGGCCAAGCACTAAGTCAGGGTGTCTGGAGGGGTTAGTGGGAGCCAGAGCCGGCTTTGATGCACACACACAAGCTGAGGTGCTGTTGAGCTGCTCCTGCCTGCTGACCACTTCGTTGTTCTCCATAAATCTCCTGGTCTTGGGCACCTCCCAGGGCAGAGCAGGAGGGGAAGGAGAGAAACGGGACTGGTAAACCCCGGGATTAGTGGTGTTGTTAATTGTGTGCATGCTGCAGGATATGCCCTGCACCTTCCTTCTTTGTTCCAGGAGCTGCCATTTAAGGCCATGTGAGCTAGCAGCTCTCGAATATCCTCTCTTCTTGTGCTCTAAATGTTCCCTGTGCTTTAATAAGCAAGACCAGCGGTATGTTTTATCAATAACCAGTCTCTGTCCCTTCTCCTTCCCTCCCATGTGAGCTACTGTTGTGTTCTCAGTGGCAACAATGCTGATTTTTTCTTAAAAAAAAAAAAAACAAACCCCACCTTTCACCGATTGTACTTTAGAGAGTAGAGAACAAAGATCTGTTAAAAAATAAATAAAAAAGTGAGTAGTAGGCATAAAGTGTCTGACCAAGAAAGGCTTGTCTGATCATTTTTTTCCCTCTCAAAATGGATATTATTTGGCAAGGAAGTTCTTTGAACAAACTGCTTCTTACCAATGATCTTACTCCATTTGTGAAATGCAGGCACTATAATAAAACACCAGCACTGGTAATTCTCAGGGTAACAAGTGATCACAATGGATCTGAGCTTATTTCATGGGGAAATGCTGCTCTGGTGGATATCACAGTGTCAAATCTGGTTTGTGCTCCTTTGTCTTCTTAAGAGATTCTTTGCCCTGTTGTCATGTAAATCAAGTGTGCATTTCCTGGTGGGGAGGCAAGTTGAATTTCTACAGACAGCTTCCTCCTGGCTCAGGTGTGTCCAGTCAAGCCCAGACCCTTGGCTCTCTCCTCTCTCCCCACTGCACCAGGAGATTATTTGCTCTTGTGAGCAGATGCAGCAGTGTGACCTCGTGTCTTCTGGTTAAAAAAAAAAAAAAAAGAAAATAAAAAACATGAGTTCTTGGGAATTCTCTTGTCCTGTCACCCTGTGATGAGCTCATGATGGTCTGCTGGACCTTGGAACAAACCTGCTTCTCTCTTGGAGCTGCTCTTGGGAGGCAAACAGGGATCGTGGTTGCCCCAGTCTTTGGGGAGGTGGCATTTGTTTCCTGAGTCTTTCATGCTTTTTTCATAGAATCCCAGAATTGTAGTGGTTGGAAAAGACCTTTAAGATCATTGAGTCCAACCATGAACCCAACACTAACAATCCCACCTCTAACCCATGTCCCTGAGCACCTCGTCTGTTCAATCCCACCAAGGAAGGTGACTCCACCACCTCCCTGGGCAGCCTGTTCCAGTGCCTGAGAACCCTCCCAGTGAATAAATTCTTCCTCAGATCCAATTAAACCTCCTCTGGCGCAACTTGAGGCCATTTTGCAGTGTACCATGAGGACACTTTTTTCCATAACTTTCCATCCCTTTGCAATAAGCTCAATAAAATGATGGAATGGCAGGAGTTTGTGGTGGAGAGCTTCCAGATGGCAGCCAACCAGTGTGTAGGGGCTGGGAGCTCTGCATTTGCTGTTGCTGCTCTTGGGATCGTGCCTTTCTCATTCCAAAGCTGTTGCTGGCGATGCCAGGTGTGTCCTACAGCCTCGTCCCCGAGCTGATGTCTCGAAATGGTGCCTCATAGGATGAAACTGGTCAGTAAAACATCTCTGGGAGCAGCTGGTTACGTTCTCCGTTGCCAGAATTCCTCGATAGCTCCTCAGTTTGCAAAGCTGCAGCGTTACAAGCAGGGACATTGAGTGCATCTTCCAATCTTGCTGCACGTTCCTGATGATCACAACATCCTCTCTGACCCTGTGCTAATTGCTTGATGATAGGCACTGCTTCTTCGGAAAAAGCCAGGTGGAAAAACCATGGAACTGTGGCATGGAGACCTTTGTACAACCAGACTTTTACACAGCGTCGGGAACGCCCAGGAGCGCAGACACCTGCTCCTGATGCTGCCAGGAGCCAAGTCGGAGGGTGTTTGTGGTAGATAAAGAAGTGACTCACAGGGCAGTAGGGGTTACAGCTTTACCACTTCATGGGAAGCAGTGCCACCTGCGCCCTGTCCTGCCACACGCAGAGATAAACTTCAGCGTGTGTGTAACTTCTGCTCTTCACAGCGCCTGTCATTTTCTGACAAGACTGTTAACGGTTCAGACAGCACTGGAGCTGCCTTGCACGTACATAGCTCCAGCATGCACAGGGTTTTTAATGCTTTTTGGGGTTTTTTTTCCCTCTGTGCAGAGTTTATTGGGCTACAGAGAATTTCTTTTATACATCCCAGCTGCTTTGGAAAGGATCTGGGAAGCCACTGAGAAATATGAACAGTACAAATAGGTCTAGACTCAAAGAGGACAGAGCTCAGAAAGAACTGGACCTGCGCCATGGTTTGCGTGTGTGTAGGTGGAACAGATCCCATGAATCATAAAAAAGCTTCTTCCCTTTCAGTCCTTCAGATGAGGGACGCTCGCTGTCAGCTGGGCTGTTTTGGATATGAATTCTGTCACTTTTCTCTGAAACTCAAAATCGCCAAAATGAAAGATTGTGTGATAAAACTGACGCTATCTTCAAATCAAAGTCCTGTTAGCGGGCAGGCAGGCAGCCCTCCCCCAGCCCATTGCAAGTCAGATATTTTCTAGGCGAGGCAGAAGCAAGGCAGTGGGAATGGTGTTAGGAATTCTGATAGATGAAGGTTTGGAAACAGAACTCGCTGCTTCCCAGGATCTCTTTTGTTTGTAGATTTCTCAGGTTCTGGGAAAAGAACTGCATTAGAGTGGAAGACAGGAAGAACGTGGTGGTTATTGCCAGTGGCTTTGCAAAATAGTTCTTTTTCATTAATGCTCAATAATTCACTGTTTTTGTATCGGTTCCCCTGTCCCGATGTCTGTTTGATGGAGAGCTGGCGAGCTGGGCACTCGATGGAGTAGAAGGACTTGGCCATTTCTTTTGTCTTGTGCTTCTGGGTGAAGTCCCCACCACAGGGGTTGCTGTGCTTTTGAAATAAAGCAGAGGAAGTCCAAGCCAGGCTCCAGGCTTTCATTTAATTGAGCATTGTTCTCTGTGCATCCTGGAAGCAGAGAGCCTTAAATGTCCTGGTGGGCAGAGCACGTGTGTGAGTGGTGCTCAAACGCGCGGCTCTGATGTGCCAAGAAGGCTCCTTGAGTGTCCCCTGTCGGGTGGTTTTATTTTATATCATATTTTATATCATATTTCAGAGCAGTATGGTCAGGGCTCTCAGGTTACCAGAAGATTGCATCATCTGCCCTTTGTTCTTTTTTTGGGGAGAGCCTTGTGAAGCAGCTGGGCGTTGGGAGCCGTGGCTGGTGCCCCTCCACGCTCCACAAACCCTCTTGGCTTTTGTTGTGGGCTGTGGGTCAGGGTTTGCTGCCCGTGTGCATGTCACTGCTGGGGCTGAGCTGGGACACTGCAGCCTGGCACGGCTGGAGCTCTGGATGGAGCCCTCTGTTTCCCAGGGAGCCCCTGTGATGTGGCTGGAGCTGTTGGGCGCGTGTCTCCGTGCGTGCTCCGCTCTGCGGAAGATCACCATTCAGCAGCTGTGGTGGGGCCGTGGTTCCTGCAGTTGGCAATCGCTGCCCCAAACCCCCTGGGACAAACCAAATGAGTCCAGACCACGAGTGCTGCTTTTAAAAACAAAAACCCTTTTAAAGAAACACTAATTTGATTAAAAGGAAGGTAGAGGTGGGTGGAGGAAGTCTTGAAGTCAGGGCACATGGCTTTTCTGTTTGTTTTGACAGGAAACGTAGATAACTGACTCAGAGCTGGAGCTTCAGCTTCTGTTTGGGAGTTGAAACAGCCCGTGTGTGTGTGTGTCCTGTGGCAGAGCAGGGGTGCTTGTACCTCAGTTTGGTATCCTGAGAGGTAGTTCTGACCTTGTAACCCAAGAATGACAGCCCTCTCTCAGCACCCCTCCTCGAGTTACCCCCTGTACCCATCGTGGAACTACAGGGAAGATAATTACAGCGTCAGTGCAGCTTGATGATGGTCATGGGTTTTTCATCCTTTCTCAGCATGTTCTACATGTGCATCTTCCTCCTAATTTCTGCTATTTCTTGTCTTCATGTGAGAACGAGATGAAGCATTTTTACTTAATGACTTTGTGTACATGCATTGCTTATTTATTGTAACTGCTGTTTTCTTCTTACTAAAAATACCAAATTAAAAGCTGTTGTGGAAGTCTACCGGTGTCAGATTCTCTCTTAAAAATAAAATGTGTGTTAGGAATATTAGGTAGCATCACATTAAAATTTTACTTTAAACATACATTTGATACAATTGGTTTTGCTGATGATGCTGCTGCGTGTTTATTTTTATACACTTACACATTGACATTGGAAATTCACTGTCTCCTTCTGCAGTATCAGAATGCAGTGTGTTGATTCTAGTCCTGACAGAATCTGCTTTTTGGATAGAAATATGTTCTGGAAATAAATGTAAGTCCTTGTTAGCAAAGCCTGAATACACTGTTTAGGTTGGTGATATTGCTAACTAAATATACGTTACTTATATTTACAAGAACTTTGTAGATGTCACTCTGATAATCCTCCACGTACATTGCAATGAGAACAAACCCACCTGAGTGTTTGCAGTCTAAACCCTCTCCAACCTGCTGGTTGTTTGTATTTATATAATCATTTCTTCCTTTCAGATGAAGCTGCAGAACAACGTCTCGTACCAAATGGCAGACATACATCGCTTAAAGGGTGAGGAATTTATGGCCAAGCTGTGATCTGGCAGCCTGTGAAGCTGTGTATTTTGTAACTGCCTAGGTACTGCAGAATACATTTTAATGAAAGATCAAGTGGTGTTGGAACATCCCATAATGTGAAATCTCATTCTATTTTTTTATTGCCTGGTCTGGATCAGCGTAGGGTTGGTTCTGGTAGACTGTCTGCAGAAAGAACATGCATTCTGGCACTGCTTTCTTCCAAGATATTAGAATCATTTTCATGACCAAATACACAGTTTAATATAGCTTGGATCAGCAACATTGTGATGCTCATGCTGGGTTAGAAAAGGTCCAGAAAACATCTTTTGAGGCTGTCACATACAGACACGATTGCAGTGCCTGTAATCTTACTGTTTGGGTTTCAGAGTGACCTGGAACAGCTAATGCCAAAATTTGAGTATTCCTGCAGACAACAAACTGGCCGTTTCTGCCTGTATCTGTGTGGCTGCAATTTAAAATATTAGGAAGCTTAACAATTATTTGTAGCCTGAGGAGCAGGGAGAAGAACTGCTAGAACTTGTGAAGACAGGAAGTATGTATTGGTTTTATGGAATAGTGTGAATTGTACATTTATTGCAGAAGAAGAATAGTTGACCCCTTTGCCTAAAGTAACCTGGTAGTACTTTTGCATTACTCAGAATAACCAAATCTTTCAGGAAATGA
>NW_010304692.1:14812-29381 GCF_000700745.2 Antrostomus carolinensis | reverse complement strand
TCGTGTTAGTTGCTAAATGAAAGGTAAAGAAAAATTCAGGGGTTTTGGCACAGTATCAGAAAAATGGTTCTAAAATTCCTAGTGACATCTGGCATACATGAGTAAATCAGCATCTTTTTCAAGTTAGTTTAGCAATCTTTAAAGTATATCTAGAAGAAATGAAGAATAAAAGAAAAAATAAAACTTGAGCAAATTATAAGTTAACTTACAATCAGCATCTTTTTCAAGTTAGTTTAGCAATTTTTAAAGTATATCTAGAAGAAATGACATGAAACTTGAGCAAATTATAAGTTAACTTCTATAGCAATATTGAAAGTTGTAAATGCCACAGGACATTTTTTCTCGTATTCCCATATTCATGTTTATTTTTGCTCTTTGGCCTAGAACAATTAGCAGAGTTACGTCAGGAATTCATTCGCCAGGAAGATCAGCTTCACGAGTACAAGAAGAACAATACTTACCTCACAAGGAGACTGGAGTACGATAGGTATGTCTTCAGCAGTGTGAGTAACTGCAGATTTGTGTGCCTGTGTAATGGAAGTCTGTACTTAAAAAGTGCAAATTAGTCCTTTTTCTGCTAATTCTGCAATTGAGTATACTTACTTGGGGTTGTAACTTTGACTTAGCTAATTGATTTGTAAAGTTTTGGGGTTTTTTTGTTGTTCTACTCCCCCTAAAGTGAGACATGATCTAAGACAAATCTGACTTACTGGAGTTGTTCAGCATTGGACAATTTTAAGTTAATGCATTTTTTAGAACAAGGAGATCTAAGTTAACAAATACTTGGAAGAGTTTCATCAACACAGGTCTGTGAGCTGCCAGAGTTGTTAATTGCTGTCTTTCTAAAAGTGTAATTTTAATTTTTTTTCAACTGAAGTTGTTGTATGTTGAAATTTTAAGTTGACCTCAGTCTTTGAAATTTATGCTGGAGAAGCAGGGAGAACAAGTCCTGAAGCACTGAGGAGTGAGGGAGGTCCAAGTGTTTTCTCAAGTGTTAAACTTTCACACACCAAAAAAATAGTCTCCACTTGTATGTGCTGTGTTGAGTCTTTGTGGGTTTTCAGGAGATGGGAATTTGTTGAGTTGAGTTAGTCTCTGTGTGGCTTGTTGATGAAGTTGGGACACTTATCTGTGTCATTCAGATGTTATCTGAGTTGGTAGCAGTAACTGATAGTGGCAGTTGTGCGTCTTTGGCGTTGACAGCCACGGGCGATACGTTGCTTTCCTAGTGGAATTAATATATGCTGATGACAAATTAACTGTGAAGCTTGAATTCTCAGTTGCTTTCCAGATTTTGGAGGCAATATGTTCAAGGCCATTCTGTTTATTTTACTGTTTTTCTGCTCTGTCCCTATTTTTTCCAGTTCTGCTTTCTTTCTGTATTCAGTCCATTTCCACTCCATACACATTCCAGGACAAGGCTTTTTGGACAGACTATTCTAGTTATATCTCAGGTTTGGCTTTTTGTGCCACTTCATATTTTTCCCCCTATTTTATTTCTGGCAGAGCAGATACAACAAATGAAATATAACTAATAATGTGTTTCTAATCAAGTCTGCAGTGTGGGCAGCAGATCAAGGAAATGAGATTGCAACATGAAGAAAACATAAAGAAAATAATGGAGCAAGTTGTGCGGGAACAAAAGGTAATGCACAGCTAAGTTTCTTTGTTGAATCAGAAGAGCACGAGATCTGCTGTTTGTTTGACTCAGCATTTCACATATACAGAGGCCTTGGATGTTTTTTTCCCTAACTTTTTGTTAAATATTGCCCTGAGCAGCCCTAAATTAGTGTAAGAAAACATCTGCCTGTTCTGCTCAGTCAGGGAACTGAGCCTTGAAGATGAGGCTGAATTCCTTGCTCTGCTACAGCCTTCCTACATGACATCATTGCTGAGGATTTCAGCTTCTTCTCTGTAAAATGGATATTACTTTGTAGCTCTCCAGGGTAGGATCTGTGTTCTTACAACCTTATACAGGTTGTTGCAAAGGGTAACTTGATCTCTATTGAGGCCTCGAGGTGCTAACGTGATGCAAATAACAATGGTATGGGAAAGGTATCAAGGGTGTAATTATGTGATGCAAGCTGCCAGAAGAATATGGGCCTCTTTCATACAAACAGATGAAATATCCTGTTCTTCTTAAAATTTCCTTTCCTTACTTTGTCTCTGTTTACAAACATTTCAAATAATAAGGCAGACTTGAAGCAGATTGCTACCTGCTGTGAAGAAAACTAACTCTGTCCCAGTCAAAACCAGCACGTGTGTCCATATTCCCACCTCCTGCCCTCGGGATTCAGGTTCATATACAGAGCACTGATGTTGTTTGCTTAGATCATCTCATTCATAAATGTGATTTTGCTTACCCAAAGTAATCTTGAATTTGAGGGGTTTTCTTTTGTAATTTTCAGGGATGTGCTTAATGTTGGTTCTTTCTGAATTTGTTCTAGCAGGCCACACAAAAAATTCAGTCCAGTAAGGACACTGAAGTAAGTCCCAATAATGACGACCAGGCAATGTCTAAGACTGATCCAGAGGCAGAAGATAAAAACACAGTAAAGAATGAGCAGCCTTCAGATCATGCTGTAAATGGCAAAGGTATTTCCTTTTTTGACACTTCTGATAGATAATGGGTCATATTCTGACAGATAATGTGCTGTATAATTTGGTACCAGAACCAGGCATTTCACTGAAGTAGAACAGTGAATTCTTTGGCTCAGATAACTGATCAGCTGCGTGTGATTGTACTAAGCCAGAGTTTATAGGTATCCAGAGACTGGCATGTCCTTTCTCTGGGTCCTTTTTATGGAAGTAGTTTCTTGCACAGTTTTGTGTTCACTTAGTTGGTTCATTTGGCATCTCCTTCCTCATGTGGCCAGTTGGGAACTGGGGATTGCCTCTCCTTCCTCATGTGGCCAGTTGGGAACTGGGGATTGCCTCTCCTTCCTCATGTGGCCAGTTGGGAACTGGGGATTGCCTCTGCACGCCCTGGAAGGTGTGTCTTGGGGTGAGCTAGGGAGGGGGCATGTTGTTGGGGAGCTGGAATGTGCACGGAGGAGGTGGCTGGAGGCTCTGACTTTGGGAGTGCTGCTCCAAAGCAGTCTTCAGTCACTTCCACAGTACAGTATGAGGAGTGTTGTGGTCACATTATCACTACAGGACATGTTCTGTGGATAAAGGACTTTTTCTCCTGGTCTTAGAGCCTTCCACAACAGGGAAATTCACTGTTCAAACATAAAACTTAATAAGGCAGAATATCCTATTCTTGTCTGACAGAGAAAATCAAACCAGGAGGAGATGCAGGCATGCCTGAAATAGAAGACAATGACCCTGCGAAAGCTGAAGATACTCCCACAGGTTAGGAGAAATATTCCAATACTTTCACATTCAGGTTCTGGGTGGTGTATATATTCTGTTTGAATACCGTGTGTTTCATAGTGAATGCAAAGGTTTAAAATCTGTCTGTGGCAATAAAATTCAAGCGGGGTGTAAAATCTGATAGTTTTTACTGTGCTTTAGAGGCTTGAATTCTCAAAACTAAATGCTTCTGATAATATTTTTTTTTTCCCCCAGAAATCTTGTATTTTATATTTTAATCTATGATTTAAAACCAAGAAAACAACAACAAAAGTTTACAGGATAGTTAGAGGAAGACCTGGTATATGGTGTCTGTCTGTTTCATGTCAATACTTTTGTCCATGTATTTTATTTTAGCCTTAAAGAAGCCACTTATTTCAGCTCCTAAAAGTGAAGGTCATCAACCTGTCATAAATCTTCCAACTGAACAGCCCCATGCTCCAAATCTGGCACCAGGTAAAATTCTTATTAGCAGGTGACAAGTCAACATTTGGTAGGAAAATTACCCATTAATGTCTGTTACCATATGATGAATCTTAGGTGGACGTGGGCAGCTGCTTTTTTGTGTTTGATGTGGTTCCAAAAAGAAAAAAAACCCCAGTCAGTTTCCACAGGGTACAGGATTGAGTGTGTTCTTAGTCTGGCCTCTGGAGGCACAGAGGTTGCTGGTTGTACAATCTTTCTTTGTCACACACACTAATTTCTGAACCTTTTGGCCAACTTCAGCCAGATTTGAGAGTCAGAAGTTTCAAAGATAAGTGCTTCAAGATTTCTCCACTAGGCAGAGGAGAGGATTTGAAATGAGTACTCTTCCTTAGGGGTACTAATTAGACAGGGTTGCAACATATCATCAAGAGTTGATTGTTGATCTCTTGGTAGCCAGTTGGAGATTAAACAGTGGTGCTACCAGTTGCTCATTGTCCTGTTTCTGTGAACAGCTCACTTGAGGGTGACGTGGGAGAGGTTTAGGACATGAGAGAACTGAGAGTACTGCAGCGAAAGGGTTTAGAAGAATTGCAGTTAGAAAGGACACAGATCCATAGAAAATATACTTAAATTTAATGCTTGTGGACCAAGTCACTTTGCTTTAATGTCAAAGAGAATGTTGGGTTATATCTGCCCTGCAAGTGGCATATTCAAATACTGTCCTGCTAAAAGCCATTAAAGATAACGCACTCGTTATATATTTGTGACATGACCAAACAGCTTGAAGTTTTTTGTTATGCCTATTAATGGTTCTTTTCAGAAAAGGCAACAGAAATATTTCTTAATTTCTTCCCTTTTGCAGTGGTTCTGTGAGAAGATTAGAATCCCCAAAATCATTGAGTTCAAAGCCTGTATACACATTTAAAGTTTATCACTTCCAAATGTCAGGTCTTTTAAATAACTCATTCCTTTTTGTTGGTCAAAGGTAGTCCTTCATTTTGACTTTTATTAATGAGAAAACATGAAAGATAGCAAGTGAAGTGCTTACTTCCTTGAATTTAGAATTTATCAACAGAAGGTTGATGTGAATTTCCAGGGGACCAGGGTTTTCTGTATTCCTTGGTTATGTAGTCCTGTGATTCTGCTTATTATTTTTAGCATCGCTTCTGTGACCTACTGCAACCTTCTCCTCAGATCATAGCTCTTGAAACAATAAATGGGCTTAGTAGATTTGAAAAACAGAATCAGCAGGAGGATTAAAAAAAATACCTAAATGTATTATTGTTCTGGGCTTCATCAAGCACTTAAATACCAACATAAAATCATCTGAGAAGGTAATGACTTAGGATTGATTATGTATTAAAATGTGATGAATTCTCTTCTGTGGTAACATTATAGCCTTCTTTTGGAACCCTGTAAGAACCAAACACCCTTCCTCATTCTGTAGGTTTGCACAGTGACAATGATGGAAACGTGGATATTGCGAAGCAGATCCCTCCAAATTCTCTCCAGCACTTAAATTTTGAAGAAAATGTGGAAAATCAGAACGAACACAAAATTGAGACAGACCATATAAAAATTCCAAAGAGCAGAGTTAGTGACTTGCAGAAGATAAAGCAAAGTAAGTTGGCCAGTATCATCTAGTTCAATACATCAAGAAAATCGGTTCATTTTCTGTCTGTAATAGTGCTTGTCTGGAAAATAGGGACCGTTACAGTGGGTGGCATCTGGAGAGTGAGTCTGAAAGGAAGTGTAGTGTGTTGCTGTGTAAAAGATATGTCTTAATGTGTCCTCTTTCATATATATATTCAGTTATTAAAATTTGCTTATAGGAAGTTTAAATGCTTTTGGAAATTACTACACATTTAAATAGATTAGGTCAAGACTTTTGATACGTGCATGATGCTGACTTACTTATATTCACACTATATTACTTGACTTAAATATGATGTTTTGGACAATATCATAAGAATTCAGCCCTTACGTAGGGGATCTTTCTGGTGGGATGTGTATATTGGTCAGAAGTTTGGACCTCTGTAAGAGGAGGTTTTCCAGAACCCTCCTCTTCCACGTCTGCTCAAGGAAGAAGCCTTCAGCCAGGAGCAGATCGTGTCCCTGTTTATTGTGTGTGACAGTGGTAATTAATGTTGCTGGGGCTTAGTGGGCAGACAGCAGGTAAGAGTTTGCAGATACACACCCAGCTGTCTGGGAGCTGATGATTGGAGATGCAGCAGGAACTGTAATGGGGGGAGTGTTACACCTACAGTGTTTGATTTAGCACAGGAGTGTTGTATACATGATATTGAAACAAGTTTCTTGTGGTGTCAATGGAGATACTATACTTCTAAGTATAGTATAGAGTATCCTGACTGGGTATACCTTAACCTAGTTATTTTTAAAGAATTAATTCCCATTGTTTAGTGTTTGGGTGGGGAAAGGGCATCTGGAATTAAAAACACAGTGCTGAAACAGCTCTTCTTGGTTTTGTTTTGGGTTTGGTTTTTGTTTTTTTAAATGTAAATAAGATTTTTCTTTATTTGATAAAGCTGTTATAAATTCAACTTTAAATTTCTCTGTACTCACAGCTAAGTAGCTTTCATTTAGGCTTTGTTTTTTATGATTACAATCTGTCTGTACTCCAAGATGACAAGTTATCACATCAGAACAGCCAGCTTCAGCGTCACGAGAACTGGGAGGAGAAAAGGATTCGATCACCTCCTGCCAGAAGTGGGTGTTAATTCTGTGGGTCAGATAAGCTGCAGGACAGAAACAGCAGTTTTGGGAAACAGAATCCTGAATTGATCAAAGAAAAGAATTCTGCAAACTAGAGTCACTCTCAGAAAGATTAAACTATGAATTAATGTTGCCATAAAAGGTTTAGTTTGGGAAATTCCCTTTGTTAGATTAAGCTGTTGCAGTTTCTTTTCATGGTCCAGGACTTTTGCTAGCAGAGAGCTGGAGGGTGTGTGTGGGAAGAAAGGGCCGTGGGGGGATGTGGGAGTCCAGAGTGTTCTCTCTTCCACCCCTCACCCCCTCGTAGCCCCTGAAGGGTCAGAGGGTAAAGCCTGTAGCTAGTGCCAGACTTTATCCAAGAGGTTTAAGACAACACCCAAAATGGTTTCTGAACCCCTAACAACTTTGAGAGAGGTACCACGAGAAGACATGTCTTTGAGAAGTGAACGGAAAGAGGATTTGAGGCATTACAGAGAGGCAGCAGCCTGGCTTTGCCTGGAAAGGTAACAACAAATTCTCAATCAGTTTGAATACAATATGACAAGTGGTTAACATGGATTTTTCAATACTAGATTGTGTCAGAGTGATACAATCTGAAAAGGATGTATTCAAAGGGACAGAAGCAGTGAGAACAGGAATGTGACTGTGTCACAGGCTCATGAATGAGACCTGCTCAGGGATAAATTGCTGCTACCGTAAGAAAAGAATATTCCAGGCACAGGGATCACTGACAGTTTTATTTACAGAAAAGCTTCTGTGAACTTTACAAAGATGCATCCTTTGCTTGGCAGCCTTTGGTATTTTGAGTGCTGGAGGATAAACAATGTATGAGATGTGTTTTCAGCAACAGTTTGTAAACAAAAGTAGTCTGCAGTGAGAATGGAGAGTGACACACACAGAGTAAGTGAGGAGTAGTGAGTGAGCAGTTCAGCCAAAACCCATGTGGTCAACGGTGGATGTTAGTCACTAAGAAATGTTTGAAGTGAGGTTTTTCTTCTGGGTTGTGTTAACAGGAATGTCAAATATGTAACAAACTCTGGTTTACCTAGTGCTGGCTTTAAATATCAGAGAAAGATGGTGGAAAGCTGGAAGGAATTCAAGGGAGAGAAAAAATAAATCAATAGTTTAGTGTGAAGTGGGGAATAAAGCTCTAAAAAGACCAGGGTGGAAGAGGTAGGGGATGGACATCAATTTACTGGCTTTTGTAGAAACAGACCTTTAGGGAAGGCTTTGGTTATTTTAATATCACTCTTGGATCTTTCTGATGAAGTGTGGGGGTAAGTGTATTCAGAATTGGCATCTGAGCTTTTCTTCCACTCTGTGTATCCTGCGCTGTGCAAGACTACTTTATCAAAGGAGCTTCTTGAAGATCCTGCGCTGAGTGACTGCAGCTGCAATGACAGAGCTCCATCTCAGCTCTTGGGGTTTTTAGGTGGATTGGCTGTCTTCCCTGGGGTGGATTTAACGATGTGGGGGGCGAGCTTTGCAGGCAGGAGCAGTGGCTGAAATGTCTCTGTGGAAGGTTCCCAATGGGCACCCGAGTCAGTCCCCATCACTGATTAGTCTCTTCTCTTTGCTCCTTCATATTTGGGATAACTGACATTGTACCTTGTAGTGATGTCTGAGGGAGAGACTTCCTCTGTCATGTGTGGAAATAGCTAATCCAGGTTTGCAGGAGATTTATTTTCTGATTGATCAGCTGTGGCTGTTCTGAAAGGTCCATTGGTGAGAAGTTCATCCCTCTGGTACAGAGGAGCCCAGCTCTGGCACAGCTTTGTGTGGTTTTGGGTTTGGTTACTGAGCGCTTCCAAACTTGCTGTGCCTCAGCCCATGGGGTGAGATGAGTAACCATCGCTGGTCAGTGTCTCCTGTCTGTCTGGTTTCAGAGTCAGGGAACTTCTTCCCAAAAGATATTTTCCTTTTTTATCTTGATAGCATAGATTTAAAAATTAATTTTGGAACTAGGTACCGAGATGGGCACATTGTGGCCATTTGGCTTCAGAAGAAGCAGAAGCCGAAAGCGACTGCAGCAGTGTCACTGTGGGTGCATTTACCTGGAGAACAGCCGGGTGCAGCAAACCCCCAGTCCCTGCTGCTGTTCAGAGTTGTCCTCTTGGCAGGTCCTTCGTGATGAGCATGTGGACAGCTGCTCCAAGTAGTGTGTTTGTAAGGATCCAGCTTTGAGTAACACCCCATGTGTCTCTTCAGAATTCATTTCAGCAGATGTTCCCTGCAGATTTTAGCACCAGTGACATCCTTATGGGGCATCTTGTGCTGCCGCTTACCTCTTGTGCTTCATGAGGGGCTGGAGAACAAGTCTGTGAAAAACTGTGAAGTTCTTCACAGACTTAGGAAGAACAAGAACTTCTGTGAACAAGTCTGTGAAGTCTTTCTGAAGAAATTTTTCTTCACTGAAAGGGTTCTCAGGCACTGGAATGGGCTACCTAGGGAAGTAGTGGAGTCCCCATCCCTGGAGGGATTTCAAAGCCGGGCAGATGAGGTGCTCAGAGATCTGGTTTAGCAGTGGACAGGTACAGTTGGACTTGATGATCTCAAAGGTCTTTTCCAACTGAACAGTTCTGTGATTCTATGGCAGCACGTTCCACTGAGCCTCAGCCAGCCTGTGTAACGCTGCGTGACGGACACTGACTCAGGTCTGGAGCGATCTGGGAGATGCACAACGCTGTCAGGATTCCAGATCTTGTCCCTCTGGTCCAGAGAGCACTTGGTGCATTGCTGGCTCTGGCTCCCAGCGACTCCTGTTCCAGTGGTTGCCTAAAGTCTTGGTATCCCAAGAGCACTGTATGTCCCTTGTGTTAGAGCATTGATGTTCTCCTGGTGTTGGGTGAGGAGTCACCTGCTGCCTAAGCCCTTTGTACGTACACCTGACTGCGCGCACAGGCAGTGGAGTCGCTGTCGAGACCACCAAGCCCAAAACGACTGCTGGTGAGGTTGGTGTGTGCTCAGGGCCTCAGCCCAGGGTTTCAGCCTCTCCTCCCTTGATTTGGAGCAGCTTGAGCTAAAGTACCAAATGTTCACAGCAGAGTGAAGCAGCTGTAGTGACAGTAGCTGCATCCTGAAGGTCGTGGTGCTGGACCTGAGCTCTCCAGGGCTGTCCTGGACGCTGGGCTGCTCACACCAGCTCCAGCTCCCAGGCCTGGAAGGTCTCACTGTTTCCTCAGATCCCTTTCTGCTGTTTCACTCCTGTTGGTTTGAGTTCACTCAGAGCTCGTTTGTCACAGATTTCTGGCGTGTCCACAGGCCTGGTTTGGCTGTGAGTGAAGTGCATTCAGTTGTCTTTCCAGAGCCTGTTTTATATTTAACACGTGTGAATTGCACAGCTCTGTCTGCTTTTTCTGTATAAGTGTCCAGCAATACCAACAGCAGCACAGGGGTTACTCAGGGATGACTAGAGAATGAATAATAACTTTTGATTTCTAAACGGATCATAGTTTCTTCTTGCTTATTTTATGAAAATAACTGAAACTTCTGTTTCTGTACATTTGAGCCACACTCAATGTGATTCTTCTGCTCTTCTTCCCACCCAGATAAGCACGAAGTTATTGTTTGTCTTGATTTTTATATCCTGCCACATACTACAGTTTTCATTGTTTTAAGAAATAATTTCATTTTTACATCTGTCCATCGTAACCCCAACCACCTTTCTAATGCTAATGTTGAAATCTCATTCTCCAGTTCTGCTTCTCTGTTTAACTGTGAATCACTTCACATCTGCCTTGGCAGACTGTTTTCTCAGGCCGTTTCCAGTCTGCAGGGATTGCATCGCACTTTAATCCTATTTTTTTTCATTTATATCTAATCCCTCCAGACTTGGATCCTCTGCAGACTCAGTGTTGTGTTCTTTAAGCAACGGGCCAGCAGACTGAACTGCATTGGACCTGAGCAGCTCTCCCTGTATCCCATTAAACACCAGCTCTGAACTTGACGTGGCACCATTAATCTTTCATTGTGTGCTTGGTTGACTGTCTCGTCCTCTCATAGTTCCAGCTAATTCTCATTTTTCTCGTGCATTGTTTCAGTGTGTGGAACTATTCTTAATTCTTTGCTGGGAGACAAAAATACTGGATTCGGAACATATTGCAAACTGTTAAAGCTTAATAGGAAACCAGAGTGTAAAGCCAAATTAATTGGGTAGCTAAAAAAATCAGTTCAGAGGTGGAAGGCAGATCTTGGCTTGAGAAAGTTTTTATTAGTGTTTGTAGGGAATCAAAGGCAGAGCTTTTTGTTTGAGCTTGCTCTAGTGCTTTTCTCCAAAGAGTGAAGCCTGGAATGATCAGGTTGCACAAGGTCCAAGTGCTGAATGTCCTTTTGCAGGGAGGTGTTCCACAAGGTCCTCCCCCTGCCACCCCCTTTCTCCTCCAGCTGGAACTACCAAACCCCAAGTCCCTTCACCTGCTTTCGGTTGGAATCTTCCTGTTTCTTTCCTCTCTGCTTCTGACTTAATCCTTTGCCTACTTCACAGGCCGGTTCTTTGATGAGAATGAATCCCCTGTTGATCCGCAGCAGGGTTCTAAACTGGCAGATTATAATGGGGATGATGGTAACGTGGGTGAGTATGAGGCAGACAAACAGGCTGAGCTGGCTTACAATGAGGAAGAGGATGGTGATGGTGGAGAAGAAGACGTCCAAGGTGAGCTTGGGCCTTATCTCCATCCCATTGTAATAAAATCCACGCTGAGTTCACTTGTTGAATTTGTGTAAAGCTTTTGCAAATTTAGCAATTTAATTTCTAATACAGAATAAATAAGCTCCGGGCAACCTTTAAACCCGCTCTCGCTCTCCGTTTGAAAGCAGCGTTGCCGCAGTTTTCAGCGGGAGGAGCGATTCCTGGGTTGGGTCCCGTGTACCCTTTCGGCTGCAAAAATGGAGATGCTTCAAATTCCTGAACTGGTTTTGCCTAAAACCCTGAATCTGGTACCTGCCTCGCTGGGTCGTAGCCTTTGCCATTGCTAAAGCAATTTTCAAACACGAGAGCAGAGTGGTTTTGCCTCCTGCTTTTGTCACAGCTGCCTCAGGTGCTGTGCGAGAGGTCTCGGCGATGCTGAGCGGCGTTTTTGCACGTTGTACACAGATTCAACAGGCTTCTGGTTTTCCTCACTAACCCAACTTCAAACCTCCTTCACCTGGCACTAACACCTGCACCATCTGCATGTCCACCCTGGGTTCTGCCGCGCGGCACCTCTCCATCGCTTGTCTGCCGCGGCTCGGCCGTTCTCCATCCAGTGTTTGGTGGTGTTTTGTGAAAGGCTTGCATGTCTGCAGCTGGAAATGTTCACATACACATAGATGGTGTTTCCAGTTAAGGAACGTGTGCAATGAAGTGTGGGGGGGAAAAAAAACCCTTTTTTTAAATTTTTTTTTTTGTTTTAGATTGAAGTTCTGCAGGCTCTCTGATTTTGATCCTCGTAATGCAAGTTTTTGGCTGTTAGTTTTTCAGACACGTATTTAATTGGTATGCGAGCATAATTAATAGGAAAAGCTGATAAAAAGCAACTGATTTCTGTGGGCGTGCATCTAACTGTGCAGGGTCAGCATTTTTTGTCTGGGCTGGTAGTTTGAAACTCATGAACAAGCAAAAGAAAAGAATCAGAACCCTGAGCAATTAATTAACTTACTGATAAAAATGACAACTCTGCTGCTGCTGCTCCCGGAGATGTGTCCTGTTTTGTTACAGTTTTGCTCAGAACTGTGGCAGTGGGTTTTAACCACCCTGGGTCTCTCCTGTGTGTCCCTCGGGCTGGGTTATCATTGGGTGTCGTGTGCTGGTACAAGCTGGATTGCAGGTGGAGGTACAGAGGCACGTACAGCTGCTTCTGCTGGTGCCGTGCTGGGGAAGGAGGAGATTTGGTTCGAGTGATTGTGATGCTGCAATGAAAAGGGAAGCGTGGTGTCACCGCGCCTGCTTGGGTGTCAGCTCTGCCCTGCAAAGCCCAGCACTTGTGTGGGTTGGGTTGTTCCTGGTTTCTAGTTCAATTCTCCTCAGTAAGCAGCGGGTGATGCCAGGCTCCTCACCACCACAGATCCTTAACTGGACTTCAGCACACAAGTCCTGAAGTTCTGACCAAGGCCAGTGACTGGTGCTGAATCTCTGCAGCCTCTGACATTTCCCTCAGTCTCTGGGCTCGTCCCGACCCGCGGCCGCTGCGCTGCCGAGCAGGAGGGTGGGAGGAAGAGGAGGGTGAGGGCTGCCCACACTGTCCCCAGCTCTTGCTGTGCCTCACAGCTCCGTGCTGGTTTGTTCCTCAGCACAAACACGTCGCTGGGGTGGCCTGTACAGGGACACCAGTGGCTGTAGGTAGCAGGAGTTAATATCCTGCGTGCTCTCAGCTGTTACCAGTAACAGCACAGCACTCCTGTACGCCAGCTGTGAAAGGGGGGGTCTGCTACAGGAGCAAGTGGTGGAAAACGGTTAAAAACCATGGAGATTGTTCTTAGGTAGCTTGCTGTGTGAGGGATATTGGAAAAAAATAAGAGCTCTGACTGAAAGTGGTGTCAGAAAACTGTTTTCCATTTAGATGTGGTACCTGTCGGTTCACTGCTGTGGTGGATTTAAATTTGGACTTGGCAAAGGTCTCTTTTCTGATCCTATCTGTCTGTATAGATGTAAAGGATTGGAGATCTGGTAGTAAAGATGAAGGAGTGACTTCTGGAAGCCTTTTCTTGAAGAATAGTCTGAGCACCATATGCTACTGCCTCACACTTAATGTGGTAGGAGAGGGTAGAACTGTCAGGGTTTGGAGGGAGGGTGGTTAAAACTGTTTAGGGAGGGGGGAAAAACCCTGAATTTCTGTCTAAAAATTATTAGAAAAACATCACATGGTTTAGCATTAGGCCAGAACAAAGCATGTGGCATGTGCCAACAAAGCCATTTAATTAAACATGTTCTTCTGTTGCTGCTAGAAATGTGTGGGCCTTCGATTGAAATTTTCAGAGGAAAATAAAGAAATCTGGGAGACAGGCTGATGCGAGTGTCAGTGTCCAATCTGGCATCCCTCCTCTCAGCCCACCTGCTGGGGATGCAAGGTGATATTTAAAAGTTGTTGGCTTCTACTACAGTAAACGTGTTTCTGTGGTGGCTGGTTGGTGGAGGGTTGTACAAACCCAGCGCTCTCCACATGCTGCACTGGTAGTTTCTTACCAAAAAAACTGTGTGTCGTGTAGATAAACTTCAGCCTTTTGCTGGTGGGAGCCGGTTACTGCCGGGTACCCACCTCATGTGCAGGAGGAGTAATTGTTGTGAAAGTGTTGAAGCACTTCACAGAATTATCCCAGAACTGCCTGGATTGGAAAAGCCCTTTAAGCTCATGGAGTCCAACCATGAACCCAACACTGACAAGTCCCCTATGACTAACCCATGTCCCTCAGCTGAAGTTTTAGGGCTTTTTCACTTGTTGAGGGAAGCAGGCTGGGGACCCACACAGGAGGGAGCTGAATTGCAGAAGATTAGAATATCTTTTTAAAACATCACTTGGAAAAAAAAATACTGGAGTTTTCTTGATGGACATTTCAGTGGGTGCTGCAGTAAATGGTTATACTGGGGATGCATAAGGGTTTTTTAAATTTAATGATTTTTCACAAGGTTCAAAAACCAAAACCCAAGGAGTAGAAGTGAAGAAGCAGGACAGAGTGGAGTGGTGGAGAGAGGCAGTCATTCTGGAGCTGAAAGACGGGGTGAAACCTCTTCATCCTTCCAGTCAGGGACAAAGCTGTGAATCCAGCTGGGAAGGATGAAGTGGCCACTTCCAGCGCCTCGCCCTGGCCCTGCTCCTGCCGGGTGCTCCCTGGCTGGGTGCTCAGCCTCTCTGTAGCTCCAGCTCCTCTCTGTAGCTCAGGAGCAGATGTCTGCACTGCTGGGCTGAGCATTTATCGTGCAGGAGCCCGGCGAGATGGGTTTGGCTCAGCGGGGAGGAGCCGCGGTGAAGAATGTATTGTTGGCTTTTCAGCAGTGCTGAGAGAGAGAGAACGGGGATTTCCATCGATAAGAGGTTGGAAAAGGTCAAGAGCTGCCTTTGATGTGTTTAAAAGTCTCTCTTCA
>NW_010304692.1:10824-14781 GCF_000700745.2 Antrostomus carolinensis | reverse complement strand
GAGCGTTGACGGCAGAGTCAGCTCCAGCATAAGGGAAAATCTCGTCGCTGAACAACCTGCGGTGCTGGGTTTGTGAGGAGGGATCACTTCTCCAGTCTGAGAAGCAGGTGGAATCAGTGTGACCTCAGTCTGGAGGGGGTCAGACTGACTCCTCTGTGCCCATCCCATGGATTACCCAGCCCTTGGAAAATCTTATGCTGTCTTAACCCCAGAATGGGTTAAAACCAGCAAATGTAGCTTTCTGACCTAGTGAGCTTTGTACTTGGGTTTCAGGGGGAGAGTTTGAAACCTTCGAAGGAAGATTCTCAAATTTCAGCAGCAAATTTAACTAGTTCTGCAGTCTTTTAAATCAATAAATCTCTGAAATGTGGTTGCAATAAAGCCAAAGACACTGACTAGTGTGAAGTCCCAGTTCTTCACGAGGGACTCCCAGTGCTGACAGCTGGACCCGTATCGCAGCCCCGTCTGCGCTCGCCGGACCTTCCCCGCTGACTTTGTTCCCGTCACCAGAGGCGGCCGGTTCCGGGGGGGTGTCTGTTTAAACGTGTGGTTAAACAGTTTTTCAGTAGTGTCACATCAGATTTGATCCGAGTATTTTAATTGCAGATGATGAAGAAAGAGATCTGCAGAATGACCTGGTTGATTACGGCAAGCCGCGCTTCAGCGACGGTGTCCTTTAGGGCCGGGATGAAGCTGGAAACGTGGACGAGAAGAATCTCCACGGGGGAAGGTGAAGTGCTGAGGAACTGAACCATTTCACTTCAGCATTTCTGATTTAGCAGAAGCTGATAACGAAGAGTGACGAGTGAGTGTCCTCCAGGTGCCAGAAGGAGCCGGTTCTGTACATATGTACATAGTTGTACTATTGCAAACTGTATTAAACCACCTTTTTGTTGTTCCATGGAGCCGATGACTTAGACTGGACCTTACCTGTAATAACCTCGACATTTAAACCCGACACTATAAATAGGGGCTGACTTGTTTCTGCAATGAGAAAACTTTGTAAACTGGAGAACTTGTACAGTTTGTATCTGATGTAACAAATACACTGTGGAAACAATGCACAGCCAAAGGACTCCTTTTCTACAGTAATACCCCTGTGAGCAAAACCCTCCTGCTTTCCTCACCGGTGCTGTGGGGTTGGATGTTGCAGCTCAGCTCTCTGCTGAGAATCAAAACTCAATGTTTAAAAAACTGCTCCTTCCTTAATGTAACTGAGGAAAGAACGGCTCTGCCAGCCCTGGGAAGCGAGTACCAGTGTGATTCTCGGATCCAGTGACCAAATCTTGTGTCTGGAAACTGGCAATATTAGAGTTTTAGTGATTTGATACATCCTGGAGAAGTTGTGTAACTAATCGCTTATTTTAAAAGGTTATATAAATAATTCAGCACAGCTTGTAGGAAACCTTTGTGTCCGTGTTACAGAGAACAAGTGTGTTAGTGAGCAACAGCCGGGTCTGCAGCGATGGAAGGAGCAGCCCCTGCCCTGGGTCAGTGTGTTCTGCGCTCTGGTTCACGGGCTCCAGAGCGTCCGTCCCGTGTCGCAGCCACTCCAGTTCATTTCCAGTTTAATGCTTTGACACAGATCTCTCACCATCTGCCACGTTCCATGTTTTGATTTTCTATAGCGGGAGGTTTGTAAGTTGGATGTTTTTTGTATTCTGTGTTCAAGCACTTTCTGAATTCGACGGCAGTGATTCCGTTGATCTGCAGTAGTGGAAATCACGGTTATGAACCCAGCCTGCTTCTCCAAAAGGGCTACTGTGAAAAGAAACTGTAGGGCCAGTGACATGGGTGATTGTACTTTCTCTCTGTACTCAGGTTCCAATCTGAAGTCATGGTTAAGGTTTGCTCGATGCCAATTCAGTGAATCTCTTAAATAAATTGCAATAGTCACACTATTTTATTTCATTTTATTTTATTTTGGCTACAGGCATCTTCTGCCAATCATTGGTGAATATACAAGAAATAAACATTTCTGATTCTGGCAATCTCAAGGGTTTGGTTTTGTTTTGTTTTTTTCTTTCTTTAAGGCTTCAGCTCTTCATTCCATACATGTGGGAGGCAGATGGGGGAATAGCCCTTTGCATGGTGTGATGTACTTTCAGTTGAAAATAAAATGCTGAATCTGCTCAGAATTAGATGCCGTACTAATCCCAGCCAGTCAGTGTAGACTTGTACCAGGATTCTAAGAATAGCAGCCTTCAGTAAATACTGTATTTAAGCACTAGAGCTTTTTTTGTTTGTCTTAAAATGTAATTTCACCCAGAATTAGGTGTTAACTTGATTCTTCTAATGAAAGCAAAATTTATGGGTTCTAATAAATTAAGTTGTTTCAAGTATGTGAGGCTTCTGGCTGGTTTTTCTTTTGACTTCTTTAAAATGGGCTAAGAGAAGCTGAGGGTTTGGACACAGGACAGTGGTCCCAGCTGTGGGGGCAGCGATGAGATGAGGAACTCGGTACCTGCCTTAGGGTTTGTTTTTGCCACCCCTGCGTGTTCCTAAGCAGAGAGTCGGCTCCCCCCAGCCCCTGTGCACAGCAGCACAGGAAACACATTTGGAGACGCTGGTTCGGGTACGTCAGAGTCACCTGCAGTGCTGTGCCTGGAGGAACTGGTCCCCAAGCCCATCGCAGTGTAACCACCCGTATAAATGCTGCTTTGGCCCCTCCTGTCTGTGCTGCACATGCTGCTTCCACCCCTTGAAGCCTGAGAGACTCTTGGTCAAACCAACTGGTTACTCAGCAGGTCTGTGAGGTGACGGTTGTGACAAGGGAGGTGCCCTGTGACAAGTGCCTATGTCTGTGCTCCCGCACAGAGCTCAGGAACCCGGTTTGCAGTGAGGACACCAAGGGGCAGGTGCTGCGGTTCCCACCCAGCTCTTGTGGCCAGACCCCGACTCACCCTGCTGTTACCTTTCCTTCCCAGTTACACGATGGGGAAGATACAGCATCAAATTTTATTTTAGCTTCTTGTCTCCTAGAATATTAAACCATTTCATGTGATCTCTTTGAATCTGCACAGCATGGTGCTTTCGACAGCAACAGACCAAAAAAACCCCAAACAAAACCAACATCCTCTGCTACAGCAAAGGCAGAATGCTCAGTCAGTGCTCAGGGACCACTGCAGGATGTTACCGTCTGGAGTGAGAGGTAAATGGTGTGAAGGATTCCTTAGCGCAGTTCTGTTCACTCTGGTTTGCCCTGTAACCTGGTTACTCTTGTATCTGACACAGAATGGTGTTATCTGCCATTTCGAGACAAAACCGTTAGATAATCATTAGCTAACTGATGGTGGGAAATAGTTACAGCAGGGCTATCATTATAAAATTCACCTGTTATATGCATAATCCATTTCGTATTAAGTATAACTTTTCCTGTTTTCTTGCATGCCACGGGCTGTCTCTTACTTTACACACAGAACACTCCCATGGGAAGATTCTTTTAGGTCTAAGTAGTAAAGATAGTAAAAGTAAAAAGATGATAGTAAAAAAACCAAACCCTAAGATAGTAAAAATTGAAGCACTATTCAGCGCAGCCTGCAGTGCCTTGCTGAACCATCACCCTCTGCCATGCTGGTTACTTCAGCTCTGTCATTAATTCATCTGGAAGAGACCAGAGAAAGCTCATGAAACACCCGCCTCGCCGTCGTCTGCGCGTGGTGAGAGCAAAGCTGGGGTGGTTTATGAGATGGCACCGAGTGTCCGTCTGCAGCAACGGCCTTGGCAGGTGAGTGCTGCAGCGACTGGAACGGAACAAGGAACCATCCCAAGGTCTGCACACACCTTAGCGACAGGTTGGAATTGGTCAGGCAAGAGGAGAAAAATGTTGCCGTGTTTGGAGATGGTGAAATGGCGAGATACCAGCTGAGATGGACGTGTGGTCTCAACCATTATCACAGGATCACAGAATATCTGGGGTTGGAAGGGACCTCAGGAGAACATCCAGTCCAACCCCCC
>NW_010304692.1:451-10738 GCF_000700745.2 Antrostomus carolinensis | reverse complement strand
TCTCTGGGCAGCCTGTCCCAGGGCTCCAGCACCCTCACAGGAAAGAAGTTTTTCCTTAGGTTTCTCTGGAACTTCTGGTGTTCCAGTTTGTGCCCATTGCCCCTTGTCCTGTCACTGGGCACCATGAAAAGAGCCCGGCCCCATCCATTTGGCCCCCACATTTCAGGTGTTACGCTTCCTTCTTGTGTTTTCCTGTTCTGTTCCTTGAGAAAGTGATACTCACAGTTTGATGGCTTGTGTCATCATCACAGAGGGAGGGGGATACGGAGTTAGCAGGAGACGAGTGTCTGCTCTGGAAGACAGTTCCATCCCTGGGCGGGTTGGTGTCTCCTTGGCAGAGCGAGCGGATGCACCCACAGCACTCCACGAAGTTTTGACAACAGGCAAATGCTACCGGTTCCCTTTGCCCTTTGCAAAGCGCCGGGAGACTCGGGCAGCAGACGTACGTGTGAGCCGTGGGCTTGTTCTGCCACTAGATTTTGGGGAAATACTTGCTGTAAGTAGAGCCCGAATAGAAACAGTCGGATCTGAGCGGGTCTCCTTTTAAGGAATCCAGTTTAGGCCACGAAGCACTTCACCCTTCATTATTCAGTGTGATCCAATCTTTAAAGAATTTCATTTCTAAGGGGAATTGTTCTGTCAAACAAATTCCACTTTAGTTTAAAAAAAAAATTTAAAATAATTCCGTGTTCTTTTGGGAAAGTGCCAGTGTTTGCAGAGCAACGCTCCTGCTTTTTTTTTTTTTGCCTGTTAGTAGGTGGCTTCATTACAGCTGTTTCCTGAACATCTCCCCTCGCACAGGCACACGCGGCTCCTGCTGCTTCCTCCACCCCAGCAGTCAGTCCCGTGCCACCTTCTCACTCCCATTTCTCCGTGCTCACTCCCATTTCTCCGTGCTCACTCCATTTCTCTCTCCGTGCTCACTCCCACTTCTCCATGCT
This sequence comes from Antrostomus carolinensis, assembly GCF_000700745.2. Classification (NCBI taxonomy): domain Eukaryota; kingdom Metazoa; phylum Chordata; class Aves; order Caprimulgiformes; family Caprimulgidae; genus Antrostomus; species Antrostomus carolinensis. The sequence goes on along the minus strand of NW_010304692.1, from coordinate 9,797 downwards.
CACTCCCACTTCTCCATGCTCACTCCATTTCTCTCTCCGTGCTCACTCCCATTTCTCCATGCTCACTCCCATTTCTCCGTGCTCACTCCCATTTCTCTCTCCGTGCTCACTCCCATTTCTCCGTGCTCACTCCCATTTCTCCATGCTCACTCCCATTTCTCCGTGCTCACTCCCATTTCTCCATGCTCGCTCCCATTTCTCCATGCTCACTCCCATTTCTCTCTCCGTGCTCACTCCCATTTCTCCGTGCTGATTTGCCTCACTTGCCCCCTCACACAACCCCGCAGTCTCTCTGGACTGTGTTCACACCGCGTTCTTCCCTCCCAGCCCTGCCTCACAGCGAAACGCCGCAGCTCCCTGGTGCTGGTGCCTTCTCCAACCTCTTCCTTGGCCCAGGCCTCCTCCATCACTGCAGACCTGCGGCACCTCCTCTCCCACTCCGTCCCCACTTCCAACAGCTCCTCACCCCCTGGGAGCTGCTGCTCGAGAGGATTCGGGATGTTTGAGTCACATCGGCACCGAACCTGCTTGAGCCAGAAAATCAGTGTCTGAATTATCAGACTGAAGATGTGAGAGGATTCAAGGCATCTTCATTTTTCAGGAATTCCTGGAGCTCCTTGTCCTCAACTTCATGTGAGATTTGATCCTTGTACAATGTCCTGAGAGCAGCACGTCCTGCTGGTCTAATCCTGGTTAACGCTGCAGCAATGCTGGACTGGGGTAACCATGGCTGTAACCAGGCTTTTCCTAAAGCAAAGGTCCCCAAAGGCAAACAAAGGAGCCCCAAAAATGCAGCTTGCTTCCTTTTTACATGCTGCTGAAGACTACAGACCCACAAATGATCAGGTAGGTTAGTGTTTCACAAGCCACTTTATATATATATATATATATATTAAAAAAAAGTGTAGTTTGCCTGCTAGCTGAAATCTGTCATTCTCCTCCAATAGATACTTCACCTCCTCTGAGGAAGGTGGAGGCCTGAGGAAGTGATAAAACTGTGGCTGCCTTCAAGTACACAGAAGAGCACGTGCTGAACAAAATGCAGTAAACGCATCTTCTTCTAATGCAGTTCTATCAAATGCTCTCTCACCTTGAAACAACACTTAATTTAAAATATCAATCGCTGATCTGCCGAGCCACACGACTGCAGCTAATAAATAAATCCAAAGGAGGGGCTCTGCTCAGCACCACCGCTGTCCGTGTTTACGAGCAAAAAGAATGACTAACCCACCCCGATTTTGTTTTTGAAAATGTAATTTGCAATCCCTGTGCCATTTCTGCTGAGCCAACACCTGTTTCCATGGAAATAGCAGCACACAAAACGTTGACATGTTTCAGAGAGCGAGCTACTTCAACATCTGCTTCCTCAAACCCACCAGCTAGACTTCAGAACAAACCTGGCTCTCACATTTGCTGGAAGGGCTTTACCAGAGAAATCAAACAAAGCACCTTCCAACGACAGCCCAGCCCAGCCCAGCGCAGCCCAGCCCGGGTCCTTGCAAACAACCCACCCAGGCAGCCAGAGCAGCACATGGCTCGTGTTCCTGCGTTAGGGTTCCTGTTATAAACAATCTACAGGGTGACACGGGGCCAACAAACCTTTTCAGATCAATTTCCATAAACACTTTGTAAGAGCTTTGTAAGAACCCTACAGTTCTGCATGGCTCAGTGCTCAGCGCTGTCACTGGTGATAAAATCTGGGATTATGGTGAAGACGAGCACCCACTTCTCACCAAAACGGAACTTCCAGCCACGAAAAAGCCAGTATTGCCAGCAGAATTCAGAGTCAATGTACTTATCAGCCATCGCTTGGGCAGCCAGGCACGTTCCAGAGCCATGTCAGCTGAATTTTAATACAATTCTTCAACCTGGAAGAAAAGAAAAAGCAAAAAGGCATCAACTGATAAAAAGGGTAGAACATACTTTATTTTTATTGTACCAGAAAACTAAATTTCTTTCAGTTATTCCATTTTTCTAGAATGATTTCTGATTAGTTTATTCTTTTTCCTACACTTCCTTTTTAAGTCCATAAGGAGTAACAGCTCCACCTCCACATAACCCTGCAAACACACACACCAAACTGCGGGAAATGTATTTACTGGGTTTCCTACTGACTCCAGATGAAAGTTAAAAAGAAAACACACTATTCAAAAGCAACATGAAAGATCTATTTACTTTCTTATATTTTTCCCCAATCTACATCTGAGTAACCTGCGTTAACTTGTGAGACACGGGTGGCCAACAGCTTCCTTCTCTCTTACAGACATCACAACATTTCAAAAAGTGAAAACCATTTGATTTTTACAAGGTTGAAGAAAACAGCACGTTTGGAGTGAAAAGGACCTTTGCTGATAAACTGATTTCTCCCTCTGCCTCCAATTCTTCACCACCCCTCCCCTCAAAGGAGCTCTTCCCCTGCTAGAAGACAGCGTGGCTGAAGAACACCCAACTCATCCCCTGACCTCAGCCACAACTAGAAACCTCGGGGATGACAATTCAAATAGCTTTTAATAAAGGTAAAGCTTGGAAATCTGATCTGGCAAAAGGTGCTGGGGTGGGTGTTTTGTGAAAACATCGATAGCTCAGTTCTGACCTAATTTCAGCGTTAAGAACCGTGGTTGCTGGCGTTGGTTATTGTCACAGAAAGGTCCCACACGCCTTGCTTGGTAAATGACACATTCCTACCTGGGCCCTGCTGGGATGTGGTCTCGGTACAGGGCTCTGTACTGAGGATGAGGGCGGGATTATTCCCGAGCACACGAATTTCATCTGCTAATAATCTTAGCAAAAAACTCAGGAAATTGGACAAGAACCAGCAAACGACCTCGGGCTGCGTCTGACAGACACTTTCTCACACATTAAATACCCTCCCATCCATCCAGAGCTGTGATTGACTACACAGGAAGGACACTTGTATCAACAGTCTCACTTTTTGAGTATCTAAAAAACCCCCAAACTTTTAAAACCCAAGGAACATACCAACACGACCCGTTTTCCTCTTGTATTCAGACTTTGGTAAGTAGCTGCTGCGAGATCCGAGTTCCTGTCAGCGCTTGCAGCGACTGCCCACATCGTCTGAACTCCTCTTGCAACACATCCTGACATTGCAGAAGTTTTATTAAAGGGTAACCCAAAGACTTTATTCTCCATTTCCTTCCCTATGTTTAGTTTCGTTTAATCTACAAACCAAAATGATCCTGGAAGTTGTAATGAAATGGAAACCCCGTTATTTGGGGAGCAGCAGACAGACGGAGGCAGGAGCTGCTGGCAGCACCGCGCTCGTTTCTGGATGGCTCGACTGGAGGCGCTCAGCAAAGATAACTGGGAGGTGTCCCATCGGTCTGGATTTCTCAGCACAGTTTCCACAAGGGATCAGGCTCCTCCAAATGGAGACACGACTCTCTCTCCTGTTTTCCATGGACTATGTGAGGGGTTCCTGATCCGGACACCCAGGCTGAGTGCCTGACGTGGGAGGGATGAATCCGGTGAAGTCGAGGACTGAACCCATTCGGATCTTGCTTTAGTGAGATCAGTTTGTTGGGCTCAGTTTATGAGATCCTCAGTAAGGGCACCGAGCAAACCGATTTCCACTGAAGAAATACACACATCCTTCACAGAGAGGCACAAGAAATATTTATGCCCTGAACGCATACAAAGATTTGGAACTTTTCCAGGTAATTCAACCTCCTCCTACTTCCCCTCTCTTGCCATTTCAAAAGCCACGTACAGTAACTACCCCCGTGACTGCCAGGTCCCAGCCAGCAGCGAAAGCACCTTCTGCATCTCCACCTTGGCTCAAGCTGCTCTGATGTTAACCAAGAAGTTTCAGGGTGGGTGAAACAAGTGTTGAGAAACATCTGCAGTAACTCCATCACCGTCTCCAAAACTCACCAGAACTGTGAAAGCCGCCTGGGTTCAGCCAAACACCCAGCAGGTACAGGGGGTGGGTGGCGTGAAGGTCTGATGGTCACAGCTGGCCAGACGCAGACACTGGGACATCTCCCCTCTGTAGGGACAAGAGGCAAACCCCAGAGCCTGGCATCCAGCAGAATAATGGGGTCATTGAAGAATGGACCACAGACGGTGGCAGCAGGGTTCCTGGTGAATCGCTTTGGAACCGAGAATGATCTGTGCCCGTGTAAACCCGGCGATCTCTGAGCTCTGTCATTAGTAACACCGCTTCACAACTCCAAAGCCAGTACAGACACACACTCATTAACACACAACAACTGCAGGAGGAAGTTTAGGAAAGACAGAATTCCTCAAACACCAGGAACTGACACCATCTCAGAGACCAAATAACCTTCCAGTTGTCCCAGTTCCTAAAGATTCCAAATGCAAAATGACAAGAGAACAAAACCCCTGTAAACGTGGCATAAAATAACCACACTTTTAAAACCCTAATTATGGAAGGTTACACGTTAAAAGCACTCCCAAGTCCATGTAAACGAATGGATTTTGGCTGTGATGCCAAAAATATTTTGCCCAAGGTTAAACTGAGAAAATACATATTCCTGAGCCACTTTTGATCAGCGAGTGACTGCAGTACTTTGCTTTTATGCCCAGCCCTGAAGAGAATTCCGACTGGAAGAGGCATTAACATACAAATGGGACGTGAACTTTCAAAGCTTATGCAACTGCTGCTCCATTACAGACAGCTCAAATCAATTAGGTTGGTAGAAATCAGAGAACAAATCTTTGTTTCAGTTTAAAATACGAGTACTCCCTTACACCTCAGAGACACAGATGAAATCTGAAGCTGGTAAAAATTCAGCTTGTTGAGGAGAGGAAAAAAAGAAACAAATCGGAATTGCCTTCATGTTCTCTCTGCCACTGCTGTTTTCCTCCCTCCCCTCCTTACTTCAGTGTTCCCTTCTCTCTCTGCCCCCCCAAAAAGGGATGGAGAGCAGGAGACAAAGTTTTCCTCTCGAGATGATTTGATTCAGTCTTTGAGCCTAGTGAGTGTGAAATTAGAGGAGTGTTTATCCTGCTCAGTGGGGAAAACCTCAGCACAGCCGTGACTGCATCAATTCCAAGCACCTCTGTAAGGAACAGAAGGAAAACAAAGAGCAGCAAGCTGAAGGTTTTGCTGCCAGGACTGAGGGATGATTTCAACAAGTGTCAGAAATTCAGGCACCTACAACCAACAGTCAAAGAAGTAACTCCATTTATTCCAGTCAGTCCCAACTGCCCAATTTTGTAGGTTTTCCTAAAGCTTTCCTAAAGTTACACAGATCTCACATAAGCTAAGACTCGCTGATGGACCTATTTTAATTTAAACATCAGCAAAACCAAACAAACTGATGGCTGTTATCTCACCGAAAGGTAAAAAAAGGCTTTATATGAAACAAATTTAAAATAACCAATTGTTTTTCAGAAGTTTAATACCCGCAAAGAGCATTCTGCTTAAAATACTTTGAAGACTAAGGTGAAAAGATGAAAACAGATATTCAATAACTCATGGTGTATATATTTTATTAAGTGTTACCATTTCACATTTTCCCACAGACAAAAGCATAAACAGTCTAAACTCCAGAGCCTGCAAAACAGGAGATCTCTTGTAGGCAGGTATTCTGCAACAGAACATTAAATGCTTTTGGTGAATCACAGCACCATTTGCCTGGAAAATATACAAGGTTGACTCGATTTTACACATGTTGTCATGCACTTCTGCTTCAGTTTAATGTTAATACACACAGGAGAGCCTCTGCATAAACTATTTTTGAAAATTTGGTTGTAAAATGCAACATTAAATCTCCTCCCCACCCCCCCAATTCAATAGATGACCTGCCAGAGGCCAAATCAGTTCTAAAAGAGGAAGAGGAGCCAGGTCTTTGTCTGTCACTGGATGGTTCACCCACTAAGCAGGCACTTTTTGGCACACATCACCATCGACTGCTCACTTCAACCTCTCGTGGACTGGCCTGAACAAATGTGGTGTGTGCTGGTGGGATGTGGAGAACTCACCTCTGCTCTGCAAGCTCACTGCTTCACAAACATCTTACAGCAGCAACAGAACTGACACCATGCTTGCACATACCTCAACAAAGTTGAAAAAAACGTTTCTTCTTCCATTCCCATATGCCACAAGGAAAGGAAAGCCCGAATTTCTGAACTCGGGACATTTTGTTACCTTAAAACTGTGTTTCTCAGGTAGCAACACTGAAATTGTTGGTGGAAGCAGTCCCTTATTAACCTTGCTCCAAACACGGTGTGCAGCAGCAACATTGGCTGTGCCTCCTCAAAGCAGTGAGGCAACAGAGGCGATTAACAGCTGTCAAAGCGCTCTCACATGTTCCCAAGGCAAAGACAGATCTGTCGTGGAGGGTGTAAAAGGTTTTCTTCTATATAAATATACTTAATACCACTATTTTGTTTGCATATTGGAGAAAAGCTGGATGGAAAAATGCTATTTTACTTGAAGCAAGGTTTTTGAGGTCTGCAGTTCTTAGCAGAATCCACTGCACTATTCAACACCAGCCTCTGAGGAAATTCTGTACCCAACAACTTTCTCCTTTACCCGTAGCACGGAGCATTTCAGCATGTCCTAAATCCAGCTGTCAACTGCAATCCTTATTCCAGGATACAGATGGAATTTTAAATAACCTGAGACCCGAGCATGTTAACTTTAAAGTAAACTTTAAGTAACCCGGGACCCTTCTTTGAGGAGAAAGACCAGAATATTTAATAGGATCAAAGAATCTTGCTGCAGTAAACTAGAAAATGTGAGGCTGGTGCTTTATATCACTGTGGAGAAAACAGAGTTCTGCACTGGAAAGAGCTTTTGAGCTGACTCCAGGACTAAGGAGACTGTATCACCCTAGTACAGCACTAGTTTAAATAAAATATAAAAAGCCCCCAAGCAAGCAGTTGGAGGGGTATAAATCTATTTACTGGAATATGGTGGAATTTTCAAGCCTGTCAGAAACAGGGTCCTGATATTTAAGCAAGAACTTCATGCCAATATAGAAACCACAGTTTTCTAATTCCTCAACCTCTATCAAACTCTCCCCAGGTGGCCACGATGGGATTGCTAACATGGATACTCTACAGCTTCCCTTCCTAAAGCTGGACTTGGCCACGTGTGGATGTGTATTTCCATCCTCAGAGGACTGTTTCAGGACCATCTCCAGTGCAGCACTGCACTAGATCAAACATACCTGCAGGTTCATTGCAATCTGCGCTCGACTGTCTGTGTGGGGGGAGGCAGCGCCATATGAATTCTGATTCCCGTCAGCTGAAGTGTCAGCAGCGAGAACAGCAAGTCTAGAGCTGTTCCTGGACAGACAGATTGCATCCCAGACGTCTAGGCACGGAGGAGCAAGCAGAGCCTGGTAGATGCTTCCCATTTAAGTCAAGTGTATGGTTCTGTTTACCTATTAAAGAGAATTTATTCCCTTCAGATAAGCAAAAGAAGCAATGACAACTGGAAAGAGGTAATTTTTAAAATATGAACCCAAACAAGAATTGTTTTCTTTATACAAGAACTATGTCTCAGTCACGTCACAATTGTTTTCACTTTGGCAAAATAAACTAGATTGAACTGCCGTGCTCAGAGTACCAAGAGGTATCTGCAGGAAGGATGCTGAAATACTTACAGAGAGCTTAAAAGAAGGACCACCCCCCCAAAAAAAAATATCCAGGCAATTAAACCCTTTCACCTTGAAACAGCAAAGCCCACGAGGCAAGATTCAGGATCTGAGCTTACGAAACAGAATTCTGAGGGATGACCTGATTGCCTACACGTGAGTCCTGACAGATGAAAGAGGAACTCCAGCAGTGCCTGACGTTTGAATCTCGCTGAGAAGCGTTAGATGCAATAGCTGGAAGTCAAACTCAAACCTGAAACGAAATATAACCCCCAACTGCAGATATTGGAAACAGCTCACCGAGAGAAACTGGGGGACTCGCCAATACTTCATCTCTACAACAAACAGGGAAGAAATAATAAAATATGAAGAAGGGCCTTTCAAATGAACATTCAGACTGTAACATTTCAAGAATGTGCAACATTCTGGCAACTTTGCAGTTTTTTTTTCCTTCGGTTTCTCTGTAAAGTGAAGAAAACACACACCTAGAATATCTGAGTCTGACAGAGTGCCTGAGATCCACTGGATTGAAAATGCTCTTTTACTTGAAGCAAGGTTTTTGAGGTCCTGAGTTCTTTGCAGAATCCATTGCACTATTCAGCAGCAGCTGCTGCCAGGACACCAGCCTTTTCTCTGAACCAAACACACACTCAAAGCTCCTGATGCTTCACGTACGTGCAGGCAGAGTGTTAGTTAGTGTTTGTGGATTTTACACACAGAGCTAACGAGCTTTCCACATTCACGTACGTGCAGGCAGAGTGTTAGTTAGTGTTTGTGGATTTTACACACAGGCAGAGCTAACGAGCTTTCCACGGATATACATCATAACGTGGGGAACGGGGTAGAGCAGCTGGACCTTTGCACTTTTGCCTTCACAACAGTGTCAATTAGCAGTATGATTGTACACATTCCCACCTGACCTGGAAAAACTCACAATCCTGCTGGTCCCACACCCTCTCCCTGACACGGCGCAGAACCAGGTAACTCGAGGGCAGCCCAAGGCCACTGGGAAAGACACGTTTTTAATATTCTGCAGCACAGAAAAGCACAGTTCTCATTCCCATAGAGATTAGTTTGAACCCTGAGTCATAGGCTTTAATCTTTCTTCACAATGTTTCTTTGGCTTTGGTTATAAAGGCACTAGAGCATTTTGGTATTCACACAAATATCTGCTCGCTTTGAGTCTTGCTGAAGGATTTCCTCTGGCAGCTGGTTTCACTCTAATTACACGGTTTGAAAAAGTATTTCCACCTACCATTTTTCAAAACTCCCACTTTCTAAGTACCAGTGAACGTCCTTTTGGGCTTGTACTATGAGACATCACAAAGTTATCTTGCCACACTAGTTCCTCTTCACGGACTGACAAACAATCTTAATTAAGTTTTAGCATGTCCCAGCTAACCTTTTTCACAGCTGATCATAACAAAAATATTCAAGTAGTGCAGTTAACGAGTGTGTTTAGAAATACTTTAGTGCACTAAAGGAATAAGGCTACCTGTTCCAAGTGAGGACTACGCTGCTTCCACTGCCTTTTTATGATCTCTTTTCATAACAAACTATGGTAAAATTAGCTTTATGATGCCTTCTGCTAAAGAACACTAGAGTCCTGTGATTCTAAAACAAATCTCAGCTTCACAGCAGATGTGGTTCAGTTTAACAAGCTAATAAATATTTTAAGTGACTAGAGAGCTGGGACTTTTATAATATGATCCAGGTTTAAAAGCTAAGAAGGGAGTCAACAGGTACTGGAAAAAGAA
>NW_010304692.1:0-404 GCF_000700745.2 Antrostomus carolinensis | reverse complement strand
TAACAAGCTACTTTTGTAAAAACGTTCAATTTTCAGCAATACTTTGAGAAGTTATCCAATGTCATAACACACATTAAGCTGCGAGCTGATGACTTCTGTTAAAAAGCTTGGTGGATACAAGTGATCACCAACGGAAAGAAAAGTGAGATATACAAGTTTGGTAGGATGGAAATTACAAATCTAACCTCGCTACGTCCTTTTACACTGTACTGCATCAGCGGGGCGAGCTGTTCCATTCACACACTAAAGCATGCAGCATCCTCACCGAAACAGGCTGCCAAAAAGAAAAGAGAAAGTGGAAATAAAACTTCACACTTGGACTCCACGGGCGTCTAAAAACAGCAACTCAAACCACAAAACTAGCGCTGAGCTTTGGAAAAGAAGGGAAAGAAGGCAAAGCTACC
>NW_010304691.1:943-17618 GCF_000700745.2 Antrostomus carolinensis | reverse complement strand
TAAGGTCCCTCCCAACCCAAACCATTCTATATGTAGTACAATAATCACTCAAGTTCACATGTATAAGATTTCAGCCAGGAGTTTAATCAAGCCCAGGATTAGTGAGCACAAATGGAGTTACCCACCATCACCAATGGGCAGAAAACACCTGGCTACCCATTGCTGCTTGAGAACTGGTACTCATCCTTGTTCATACATGCAGCCATATCCATGCACATCAAGAGCAGTAACATTCGAACATTTTGAGACAATCTGTTGTAAGACAGGCTGGGAGTCTTCAGCAAACCACCTGCTCCAGCAGCCATTTACACAACGCAGCACTCCTAGCACCTCTCCTCAGACATCCGCTGCCCAAAGGAGAGTCACAGCATCACACACACTTTGGCTTCTGCTGTTCCTCCCTCTCGCAATTCACTTATGTTTGAAGGAAAATCAACGCAATTCCTGGACACCAGGTGGATGGAAGTACTATCTCAATCCGTGTTTGCCACCATGGTAGCTCTACATGCATCCTCTGTGACAGCAAAGCTTGCTAGAGAGGTTCCTGCCTCCCAAACACCCTCCACACACATTCTCACCCCTTGATTATGCAAGTGCAACTGTCTCTGGACAATGCTGTAAACAGATACATTAAAAAATGCTGTAAAGAAATATAGAAAATGTCTAATTAAAAAAAAAAAAAAAAATTGTTTTTCAAGTGAAATTTTCTTTTAGCCCAGAACATTTCACAAGGAAACCAAAACCCAAAGCTTCACTGGAGCCTCTAGTTATGGAAACAAGCTTCAGCTAGAGGATCAGTCTCACCTAGTTTTTGTTTGCAAATGCTGAATTCCAGAAGTAAAACAGATGACCCAATACGCTTCCTTCCTGCATCACACACTTGATCTCATGTGCAAAGCTGCACTTTCCAGACTGTTTTTCCCTAAGCAAACCAGTATTTTTAGCTCTTAAAAGTGTTTCCTTTCAGATAGCATTTGCTGCCAGACTGCTTTGATCTTAATGCGTATCAAAGGAGTCTAAATTACAAATTCCTAAATAAACTGCTTACATTTAACTATGTTCTCTCTCTAAATTTTAATCAGAGTGGAACACAAAAGGAACAATGTTTCAGCTCCTAGCATCCCAGCTGGTTAGGGTATTCCACATACAGCTCATATCTCCTTTATCAGTCTTTTGCCAGCTGTTGAACTCAAAAATATTATTTCACTCTCAATGGTACTTATTTCCATGCCTTTTGCTGTCTTTTGATTAACAGTCTACAGCAATTCCAACAAATAAAGAATATAAGACGCATTAAAGTGCACTTTCAACCACATATAAGTGTTAAAACCCAAAGTGAGTTTCAAGACACAAGATATTTAATACACAATGGGAAACACTTTTCAGTTAAAGCCTTTTTATCCTATAAATCAAATTTTTTAAAGTACAGCTACTATCTAAAAAGTCAAATAAGGCAGAAAGAAAATTTCAGGATTCTGCTTATTGATGTAATTAAATCCAATGTACTTCTAAGATTTAAGGCATGAATGGACACTGTGAACATTTTAAGATTTTTCTGTAACTGATGAACACACTTTCAGCTGCCTATTGGCTCAGGAAGTTAAAGTGTTTTTCCAAAGAAATGCAATAGGAAGACACACATGGAAGTCACAGACAGGTGACTCCTATAACAGTATTAATTGAAAAGAATGTGACTAATGCGTTCTCCTGGGCAATAACTGTTTATGAATAAATCCCAGAAACTTGAGGAATGCACAAAGAAACAAAATAATTGGTTTAGAGGATTGAGACCTTTGGATCCTTTCATATAAACTACGGGTGTTACTTCTCACAGCTGGAAAACAGGAATACCCCACTACTCCTCAGCAGATAAGGCCATTTAGGGACAGGCACATACTACACATTTCAGGTTAAAAATTGCACTTTAGATAGACAGTTCTTCCCAGTTCTAATAGGGTGTCTCTAAATCCCAGTTCAGAAAGGTTTTGGAAGTGTGAACCCACTATCCTGTCAATATGCAGGACAGCAGCAGGAGGGGAAATGACAACACAAGATTCAAACCTCACTGTGGTGTTCGACTGCAAAATAGCCCTGAAAGATATAGTTCCTCCATCAAAGCAAATTCCAGTCAAGGAAAAATGTGTTTAAGAATCCAGAGAGCTGATAGTGACTTCAGTTCTTGTTTTGGGATTGAGAAAAACCAGACTGTAGAGCCCCATGTGACTGGATGTACACAAAACAGATTTGGGTCCCTCTGGCCATGAGGCTGCACTGAGTAATGTCAATCAGCATCACAATCAACAGGAATCTTGAGGTTTTTGTACTATTCTCCACTTTCTCCTTAGCACCAAAAGAAGCAAATGCACTTTCATCTGAACATTGTTTACAGCAATTACTTAAATTCTACCAGAGCGTGCATTAGCATTTTAAAAAGCATCTGTGCGATGAAGTGACTGATAAAGCATTTTAGAAAAGTGTTTTAAAGTGTTATGCTTTGCTTTATCTGTAATAGACTACAATTAATAGCAACAGAAAATTGCTTTGAAAAGGAACTATCAGTTGGGATGAAACGTAGATCGTAAGAGGGCAGAATGAAATATTGGACTAAAAGACAGGAGAGAAGACATAGTAATTCTCATTATTTTTGACATAACAAAAGCACAAGAATCTCGAAGTATTTGTAATCACCTCTGAACATCCGTGTGATGCAAAAGCATACCAGCCCACAATCTTCCAGAGAAATCTGCAAGGAATGAGAGTATTAACAGTCTGGGAATGTTGCTAAGGTTAATCTCACGAGCCAGGAAAAGATTTTTAAGGACTTTGTTTCCATGTCTTTATTTTTAAAGAAGTATGGCACCTATTGCTGTGCGTGCAATGAGTTAATACAACGAGGCTTATAACACGCTGGCTTACTGGGAGCCATGCGAGCACTTCAGAGGGCAATAGCCAACAGCACAGCTCAGTTCCTGGAACCTTCCCTATAGTAAAAAGTTTTACCAGCAAAGCTGTCCATGCACCAGAAGCTCCTAAGCATTTATACTCTGAAGGAAATCTGAATGACTCAACCTTCCCATGACAGAGAAAGCTGGCTTCCTAAGACTTGAGTATTACAGCCACAAAAGCGGCTCTCAGCAGCCACGCAAAAACATCCATGACAGTAAGGAGCAACCTACCTGCCCTGTGCCTATGATTGCTTGTAACACATGTGATAACTCATCCCGAGAAATATTGCTGATTAAAAGCTTCCTCATTTTTAAAATCCTCTGCATCTCATGGACTGAACTTTCTTTCCAATAATTGTGTGATGGTGAAGTGACTACTGCCTCCAGCTCTGTGAACACCACATGCAGAAAAGGTCTGACCAGTCTGAGGAGTTGCACAAACTTTAAACTTCAGCAGAGAGCCAATGAAGAGGAAGTAGATTGTGATAAGAGAACATGTGAAATAGCCCAAAGTGAAACCCAAGGCTGACAAAGAAGAAACTTCCAGCATGACTATCACGCTGCTGAGAAAGACCTTACTGTGCTGATGACTCATCTTCCTGCTCAAGGAACACTGAGTGTCAACTTCAGGACGCAGAGGAAGAGGGGAAGGGTGAGCCTAACACCATAGAAAAGGGGTAGAAAATGGGAAGGTTCTGCATAACAATTCTAGCTGTCATGTTAATGATGCTTTTCTGTATTAACTAGACCATAGGGATTACCAGAACATTAAAACATTAAGTGGATGAACAATAAATTCTTGACCCCATTTATACATTGCATTCCTTTTTGCACATTACAAGATCTGGAGTGCAGCAGTGTGCCAAACTACCTCAAGATTACAGGGTGTGTATTCTGACATGGGAAGATCTCAGAAAACACAGAGCACAGGGAGGAAAAGGGAACAAGCCACACCATGTCTAGAGAAAACAGCAGCATAATCTAGTGTTGTCCTGAGACTACAGAAGATAAAAGTGTCTCACAAAACATGATGTAAAAACCACCAGAACTGAGGGAGAAACAGAGGGGCTTGAGTGACAGGAAGGAATCTCCTCAAAACACAGTGAGGCTGTCAGAGCTCTTCAGTCCCTAAAGAAAAGGGCTCTGCACACATATTATTTTACAGGACTGTCTACCAATGGAATTTATTTTGTTTGGTTTTGCCATAGCCTTCAACACATTGCCTCTCCCTCTCTGCCTATCAAAATTTTGTGGCCAGCCACAAATGGAAGCAAAGGGATTTTTGCATTGAACTAGCTACTTCATTTTAAGGATATAAAATGGTAACATAAAGCAACAAAAACCATCCTGAAGTACACAGTTTTACAGGAAATAAACTGCAATCATATTTCATGCAGCTGGTGAAGAAAAAAAATTACAGGCAGATATTATTCTGGGCTTACAGTCTTAAGATGGTATAAAGTACATATCCTATATTCAGGTTACATCACTAACCTACAGAGAAGGTGACATCACAGTTAGAGTACAGGCACTAACTGATCTCAGCACATGGACATAGGTGTTTATTCACCTGCTAGAGGGTCTCTGAATCTTTTCAGCAGGCAGCATTTAAGCTCTGCAGATATCTGTAGGCAGAAATGTTGTGTTTCCCCCTCGTGCTATTGGACCTCCCCACAAAACTCAACAAAAACTTGAGACAATGGCAGAGAAAAGACCAGCTGCAGAAGAGACATTTACAAGCCTGCTCAGGCACTCCATTTTCCCAGCCTTTTTGGCACCTTGAAAATGAACGTACACCGAAAGATTGTCACAGCCTACAAGAAATTTAGGAGGTTGTACAACACCATCCTGAAACTGTGCTGTTAGACCATCAAACTGTAGAGGCTGTGAGCCTGTCCATACTGTCATACAGCCCAAGGTGAGAAAAATAAGACTTTATAATATTTTTCTTTAGCTCTGTCTACTAAAACCATTTCTTTAATTACTAACTGAAAAATGTATAATAATGGCTTGCTATTAAGATTGACTTACATGACTGAATTTTCATGTGCTGAAGGAAAAAGGAAACCTGGAAAAAAAAACAACCTTGCATTGCAGACTATGCAAACATTATTAGCCTTACCCAGTTATCACTATCAGCCAGTCAAGCCCAGTAAGCCAAAAATACCTGCATAACCAGGAGGAACGTATTCCATTGGGTAAAATTCAGAGATAAGGAATAGCACAACACAGGATTAGCTCGTGTGTCCCATCTGTCACCTGTTCTGCAGCTGGTAAAACCCACTGCAACTTACTCAATTACTTTATGAAGATCGTTTCACGTATGTAATCCTCTACAACAGGTTGTACTTCATTATTCTGCAGTCCCATATGACAAGAGCCCCCACCAAAACTCTTAAAAACAATTAATAGGGATTAGTAAAAGGCATCACCCATGTCATATACATAACTAACAGCTGGCCTACCCACAGTGTGACAGGGACACTCATCACCTTTGAGAAGCAACTAAAGGGGAGAGCAGAATACAGAGATTCAGAAACTGGTACTTTTGGGGATAAGATCACAGAATGGTTTGGGTTGGAAGGGACCTCAAAGCTCATCCAGTCCCAACCCCCCTGCCAGCAGCAGGGACACCTTCCACTAGACCAGGTTGCTCAAAGCTTCATCCAACCTGGCCTTGAACACTTCCAGGGAGGAGCAGCCACAGCTTCTCTGGCCAACCTGGGACACTGTCTCACCACCCTCACAGTGAAGAACTTCTTCCTAATATCTAATCTAAACCTCCCCTCTTTCAGCTTAAACCCATTTCCCCTTGTTTTGTCATTAACTGCCCTTATGAAAAGTCCTTCCCCAGCTTTCTTGTAGCCCCTTCAGGTAACCCTTATTCCCACAGATCTCTGAAAGGCTTGATGTATTCCATAGACATCCTTGTAGCCCTATCGTATACCACAAACACTTTTCCACAAGGTAGCACAACAGATAGCTACGCTCACAATACAGGGATACCATGCATCTTTTGACCTGGAAGGGCATCCAAATGTGAACAAATGTCACCAAATGGCAGCTGGATGCTGCCAAAACTCTTGCTAATAAAGTTATAATAGCATTGGCATAGCCCACATTTCAATTTGAAATTATAATAATGAAGTCACATCACTCTGCTGATATACTGAATGACCTTCCACCCTTGTCTTCAGTTCTTTCTGCTCACTCTCACATGGATGTAATCACTGATTGACCATAGAAAACACTGAAGGATAAACACAATCTCCCTGAAATACTGGAGTGCTGTTTTCTTTCCAGAAAAAGACTAGAAATACAGTAAAACTGTGATTTTTCAGTTTTACTATGTATCACTTAAAGACAATGCAGTATCTTTTCCTAAAAAAGTAAAAACTTAAAAGAGGATTCAAATTCCTTCCACATAGGAAGTTATATTCTCATTTTCCACATGGGTTTGATTTTTCAGCAAATACAGTCCTAGGAAGTAAATATTTCTCTGCTATATACAGTGAAAGATAAGAACTGCTTACTGCTGTTGAGCCAGAACACAAACTGGTACATCCATAACATTCAAATCATTGCAAAAATAATCAGAATCATTAACAAATCTAAATATTCTCCTCTTACTAAATGCATTTTCTGTACTTATGAAACAAATAATTTTTAAAACCCACAGCACTATTATATATACAATTCCTTCCTGTAGTTCTGTTTTTCTTACTTAAAGAATAACTATTATCTATCATAGCTGAAATCATGCCCAGAGGCTCAGAAAGTTCTCTTATATGCTACCTTTACGACACCCTTTTCACTCCTCAGCAACAAGTCATTAAGCTCCCCAACTGTTTCTGCTCTTGTTCTCCTGGAAGTTCTTACCTGACATTTTGGGTTAACAGCACAACAGGAAGTCCCTCTGCAAGTTATTCTGACATCACAAGTTATGAGGCATTTATTTATATAAATGCCCACAGTTACCAAGACTATTCAGTGCAACACACGTGAAGACAGAACTACCCATCAATCGCAAATAATTTCTTATTCATTTAAGCTGCACAGCTATAAACAAAGCCTTGTATTTATTGTGTATCAGACAAGAAAGTATCTCACATCTGGAACCCGCCATCTAAATAGGAATACTCACCCTGCTGCAACTGCAGGAGGGATGACCAGTATGAGTTTAAGGTGTGCTTCATGCAGAGCTTCAGAAAGGTGAATGAGCAAGTGAATCAACTCCCTGAAATACAGATATATGGTCAGAGGGAAAGGCAGCAAAACCGGTGCTATATATTGGCAAGAGCAAGTAAACAAGTAACAGTAGAAATAACTGAAAAGATGCAGCTGGCAAGAGAGTCAAACACAGTTTGTAGTGAATGACCACAGAATACAAAAAAAAATAGGAAATTAGGAAGACTGATCAGAGGTTTACCCTTTTCCAGGACTACAAACACTGAATTGGTGGAGACAGTCTTGGTTTTATTGGAGCTGGTGATCACTTTGAGGCTAAAATGTTTCCTAGTTTTATTTTCATCTACCTATGCATTGTTAGTGTGCAAAACCACATTTTATCAGAGCAGGTCATCTCTTGAGGTCATATTTGGCAAAAAGAATTAGATCAATAGAAGAACCAAACACTTTTCTGAAACAAGCAGCTGATGAATAGATTCAAGTCACCACTGACATTTATTGACTCCTGAGGTCTGAGAATTTGCAAAGGTGCAATCTTCAAGGCATATTTCTGAGGCCTGTATTTAGAAACATTTCTGCTGCTGTTTTTTTTCTGTAGGAATAATTCTTTTGTTTCTCAATACATTACTGGATAGCTACAAAAGAAACATTTGACAATGTCATATCTGGAAGTATCACGTTCCATATGCATCATTTAAAGACTTTCACAAAAGGTGATTTTCATATCCATATTCTAAACATTTCAATAGGAAAATAAACTCCAAAATTCTCATGTAAACTGTTTGCAGTCCTCCTGATTTGAAGGGTGATGTTAACAGAAAATCCTTCAGACACAGACTGTAGAAACAAAAGAGTTTAATGACTACTGTGGTCTTAAGAGGAGTCCAGTATTACCTTCAATCTGCATGATAAGTATGGCCCTTCTGTGTGCTTTCCTTAAGTCATTTGATCTCTCAGAACAACATCAATTTTCATATTTACCCACTGGCAGGGAGGATCCACAAAGGCAGTCAGACAGCTGATATCAGCACAGAACTCTAGCTCTGTTCAGAACTATGCTTAAACCTGAACCGAGTAGAAAGCAACTTCACAATCCATCCCAGTAGGCTACAAGTGCTAGAGAGGGAAGGCAGGATATACATAAGCGATCACCCAAGTTATCTGCTCCACTTGTTGTAGATCAGACTTGAACTCCCAGAAACAACTTCTGGTATTGTCATGCCTTTCAAGGCTGTATCATCCTAGAGATATTCCTCTGAAATTATTGATCTTCTAATATAATTATCCATCACTGTAGTGATGCTTGGCTTGCACAATGTAGACACTATCCAAAGGTAATCAAGTTTTTTTCATTTTCCCTGAAATGGTTTGATGCCTGATGAAAACTTGATAGAATGATAGACTGGTCTGGGTTGGAAGGGACCTTAAAGCTCATCCAGTCCCAACCCCCCTGCCATCAGCAGGGACACCTTCCACTAGACCAGGTTGCTCAAAGCCTCATCCAGCCTGGCCTTCAACACTTCCAGGGAGGGGGCATCCACAACTTCCTTGAGCAACCTGTTCCAGTGTCTCATCACCCTCACAGTGAAGAACTTCTTCCTAATATCTAATCTAAATCTCCCCTCTTTCAGTTTAAACTTCCTAAGGACACTACAAAAGCCATTGTACTTTCAATGCTACTTTCAAAATCCTGGCAAACAAACAAAGCAAGTTTTAGCACTTTCCCAATACCACCAGTATTTTGCACTTACAATTTGAAAGCTGGCTGTGCTGAACAGCTCTTGACAATGAACTGTCACACTGCCACCTATATTTCTCTTCCAGAAGGAGAGATGAGATTATAGGAATCAGGTTTTGGTCTGTCTGTAGCACATACTTCTACCATTCTTGCTCTGGGAAAGGAACAGCTTTCCCTCCCATTTCCTTATCATCTGCATTCCGTATTAAGAGTGTCACTATCCAGACAAATCAATTATAACAAAGAAGAATCCTTTTCCATAGAAACCCATAAGAAAATTGCAACACTAAACTAAACAGACATTTATTTACTCCAATATACACATCACAGCTCCCACATGACATAATCTTATCAAAAACTATTATCAGTATTAAAACTAGCTAAGCCTCCTCTCCCACTGATTTGTGTCTCATGGATAAGTAACCTTTTTAACTATTATGCCCAAACTGCAGCATGAGTGCACCCTTTAGGAGATGTCAGAGATGCTACATAGAAGGTAAATTTGACCAAAGAATCAAAGAATCTCTCTTCTCTGCCTGACCACCTTTGTTAGCTGTAAGAACTTGGAGACCTCTATACCACGCAAAACATTTGCTGACTTTAATTATTTAGAAGGTGAGGGGATAGAAGCAGGGACAGAACCTAACATAGGTGCAGAGCAAGAGAAAGTCTTTTTCATTTAGAGACAAGGTTAACACCCTCACTCCCACTCAGAATCTTCACCTATCTGCCTCAGCTCCTAAAATTTTGCTATCCAGATAGCAATGCTTTGAAACATAACAAGAAAAGCAGTTGGGATTATTTTGAACCAGATGCAGAGAAAAAAATAAAATCAAGTTAATATTAAATTCAAGGTTTCCCCCTTCCTCAGCAATGTCAGACACTGGTGGTTAACCAGCAGAGGTGAAAATGTATCCACAAAAGCACTGATGCACCCACAAAAATAGGGACTGCACAAAAGCAGTCCTATTTTAAAACTAAAAAGGCACACAGTGTAGAACCACAAGCTACAACTGGAAACAAGGACAGAGATTTGTGGCCTGATAAAGGGGCAGGAGTGCAGTTTGGACGTCTGGTTTTATTTTGTAGCTAGCAGACAGGACTCTTAACTAAAAACAGCCTCCATCAAAACAGCCACTTCCTCTCCTCCTGCCACCAAATCCAAGCGGTATAGCTCTGGCCAAAAAATAATTAGCTTCACCTTGGAGTAGGTCAGGAAGAAAAGGTATAGCTGGACAACTGCAGACTCTTGCTCAAGAAAACCAGATTAACATCTACTCACTAACCTGCCAAGCCAGATCTCTGGGCCCTGAAGACTTCCTAGCAAATCAGACAGGATTCATGGTTAAAGACTTAAATCAGGCTCACTTCCATTTGTCAGTCAAAACAGATTAGGTAAGTCAAATGTGCGCTCTTCCCCCCTCCCCCAGACAGCAATAGGAGAATGCCCTTTATTGTGTGCTATAAATTAAAACTTTACTGTGTCCCAAAAGTGCTTTCCAGTGTTTTAAACACTATTCTCCCGTATTACCACTGGTAATTTTGAAAGAAAAGCTACTGACATTTTAAGCATTATAATAAGGTGCAGGAAAGTATCAGTCTTCCTGATAAGGCTTCATTAAATATTTACCAGAGACTTCACCATTGTCAAATTTAACTTCAGAGTAGCTGCTAAAACATTGGCAGCTTTAAGACTCTATCTTGAGCTAATGAAGGTCTGCTTCATTCCTATTTCACTACCTTCTATTATCACTACCATTTGGTAGGTTAATTTTTGAAGTGTTTATGATTTCAAAGTACCTTGTCCCCTATATGGTAAGCAGACCTCCAAATTTTCATCACCCAAAATTTGAGGAAAGCTTATTTTTTCCAAACGCCCTCTTTCCAGCTGAATTTTAACTAAAATCCAGTGCTGGTATGACCAATTTCCCTCTTTAATGTTGTTCTTGCCACCCTCGTGGCCTGCTGAGCAGAAAGCAGAGGCCTGGTAAAAGAGAGGGAGGTCTCCCTCTTCACTGCTGGTCTACTGTGTTTGGGCCACCTTGTAGTGTTGGCGCTTTAAGAGCTCAAGCTGCAAGTGGCTTCGGCCTTGTCTTGACTTTGGGTAAAAAATAGATTCATAAGAAAGAATGCAATAAAAACAAGATAAGAAAACTTCTTATGTAACTAGTCAGAAGTAAAAAGAATGCCTCATGAACAGGTGGATTTATCCAATCAAGTATTGTAACCAGGCGTGTGAACAGTAGCTTATTAACCAATGAAGAGTTGTTTGTGTGTTTGTGTGTGTGTGTGTGTGTGTGTGTGTGTGTGTGTGTGTGTGTGTGTGCTAGCAGCTTAAGAGTATATAAGTGATCATGTAACCAATAATAAAGGTCTCCAGTAGAATTCACATTGAATCGTGTGTGGAGTCCGTGAATATCCCTCTCGGCATTGTAGGACAGTTTACTTCAGCACCCAAGAGTGGGCTGTAGGTGTACTGAAAAGCCACGCAGGAGACGCATAAGGCTGTGATACCCTTCCCTTCAGTTACATGACTCTTCAGAACTCCGCAACTTTCCAACTTCAGACACTTTTTTGCACAAGTTGGTAGTCAGTACTCCCTAAAATTTATGCCTTGTCAAGAAAATTGGACAGAATAAAGCTGTCTACTTCAAGAAGAAATTGCCCTTTTGTGCCATTTCATTGTCTAGTTAATACCAGGAAACTGGAGTGAATTATGGCAAATCTTTGATTAATAGATTAATTTTTCAGGGACTAACATGAAGGATAGAACTGCCAGAAGAGCTTTTTGCTCCTATACTCCTACCAACATTAATAAGATGTCTGAAGGTCATCTTCTGCATGATACCAAGTGCCTGCAGCATGTACTGACAAAAAAAGCCACATTTTCCAGATTGATTCTGTGTGATGGCAGTGCCATCTGTCAGCTAATGCCAGACTGATCAGAATAATGTCTGCATTTTTATGTACACTGTGAGATTCTGATGGGCACATTCATGCCTTTTTCACAACATGAGCCAGGTCTCCAGAGGAAAAAAAAACACCTAAAACACCCACAAGTGAGATTAGCAAGAGACATATCATCCTGTCTAGCCGTTAACTAAGTAAGCAGGAGAACCTTTGCTTGCTTAGTTATCTCAATATTTCTGCCATGTACATTTTTAAACGCCACAGGATGAGTAACTTGGAATATATTATTGCAAAATCAGTTTAAAAAGTTTTATCTAAAAGACAGTTATTTAATTAAGAAGCTAGCGTAAACTATAAGAGCAGCAAAACGCATTAGAATTGAGGTATCACCTCCATAGGAGATCTCAGCTGATTTAGATTTTTGTTAGAAGACTAATTTCCTAGGTGTTAGAATAAAAGATAGGAAGCTTAATATTTTTTCACTGTGCAATGATTGCCAGCCTGAGAGGAAGCAGCACCAGTTAGATGCAGTATTTCATCTCACATTAAATTTGACCACACTGTGATTTTGTATATCAATAATTCTATTTCCAGAAATCACAGGAAAGTAGGTACCAGGGCCATAGAGGGTACTTTGAATTATCTGTATTAGACATATACAGGAGCCTGAACTGGTCAGTACAAATCCCTAAAACTTAGGTCCACACACATATCAAGACAATTTGGGCTCTTCAGATAGAACAGGCGGTATTTCAGCATTTAAATATAAGAACCTAATGCCATTTTATACATCCAAAGGTATCCAAAGCACATACGTAGGATTGCTGCGTAAGACTCAAGGCATGTAGGATCCTACGTGAACAGGCAGAGACTGGGCTGCTTACAACACCCAACATAAAACCAGGCAGCTGTACTTAGGCACATAATTCTCTCACATAAAATTTACACTATTGGCAAGATAAACATTTAAATGAATACGCAAAAGGAAGCAGCACAAAAGATTGACATAATTAGAGTCTTTAGTCTGATGAGTGTTACAGAACAATCCTAACCCTGAACTAGAATGACTAGAAATCTTTTTGCTCTTGAAAGCAAACAAAACCAGATTAAGTTAGTTCTGCTGACAGAGATGTAAAATAGAAGATAACTGTTGAGCCTGAAACCACAGAATTTCATGTCTTAGTGGATGCCAGCAACGTTTCACCTCATCTGTAATGCCCACTAGGACAAAGAGGAAGCTGGAGGCTCTTTTTAGGTAACTCCTCAGGCCTTGCAGGAAGAATTTTCATTTATTTCTAATGTTGAAGTGAGTACTCAAAAAAAAAAAAAAAATCAAGATTTTCTAGAAACATGCAAAGGGCTGACAGAGAAGTGTCTACATTTGCTTCATTTTAAAAATGCTCAGTGATCACAGGTTCTTAAAGAGGCTAGTCACAGGATTTATGGGTTACAGAAGCTTTGCACAGAGCTAACGCTGTTACCCTGTTATATGGAGATACTTTACAAAATGTAATTGTCACAAGGTCTTTAGGCAATTCAGTGTTCCAAGCACCAACATCAAGGCAATGGGGGGAGTGTGTGTTATTAAGATGTCATCGTGCCTCTTTAATCCAACCAAAATTCACATTCAGCTATTGAAGAATGTATCTCATGGGGACACTTGCTCAGTTGAGATCTACTGAGAACTTCAGCTGCAATTAATCCAGCTTTCTGATACATGAAGTAGTGCTTACATCATAACCCAATTTATTAGTGAGTTAGGACACTAATTTGCAGGTTTTCAGATTCTTTTGCAGACTCACCTGAAATATTGATGCAGCCTGCTAAAAAATATCATTGCACATTGTCTTCAGACAGTGGATGCTGATTTCATAGCTGAAACACCGTATCAAGCACAAATGTTCCATAAGCAAATCCCACCTTCTAGTCATTTTAAGTCTGATAAAGAAACCTGTTCCTGCACCACTGAGGTAGCACACTGGATGGGATCACGGATCTCTTCCATAACACTATTAAAAAAACAACAGGAATCATTTCTACAGCTTTCCTCTCAACACAGACATGAAAGGATGCTCTAGAAAAACTGAATGCCATTTTATTATTTATTAGTTGAATAGCTAAGTATCCACTTTAGGTTTTGAAATATGAAAACCATAACAATTCTAAGTGAAATATTTTTTACTTTGATCCACACCACCACTCTGTGATTTCATATGGCAAGCTAGCTCCTGCAGCACATCCCCAGATACATTTATGCACCTGTGTTGAGTCTCAATAACCTGTTGCTAACTGCTTATGTGAGACTATTCCTTGTTGTGACAGGACACTTGTATTTCAGAAAAAAAAAAAAAAATCTGTTTTTAATTTTCTTTTTAATCTAAAACAGGTTCATACTAAATAATAGGACTAAATTGTATTAGCTAGGCAGGTCTCCTGGTACTGTCAGACAGCTCTGAAAGTGATTTGAAGGCAGACTACCTGTTCCTAGGAGCATCATTATGATCTTTCGTTCCTTTAACTGGAAGTAGGTTAAGCTCCTTCCAGGTATTTGACCTTGAAGGAATCAGGAAAGCCTACATTATGTACCTAACAGTTAACAGAGATGCTTTATATGGAGCATACACAACTGCTGTTCTAGGAATGCTTCACAGCTCCAAAGGATTAGGGGTCATCTCTACGTTGACACCTACCTGTCAACTGACCCCCAACCTTCCAAGGTTCAGAACAGGTTTTCCTACTGGTGTTTGTCACTTTGGAAAGACACAATCCGAGAAGGAAGACCAGCTATGAACCATGTTACAACACTGCCACTCTGTGTGCTAAAGAGGTCATGGGCTCCAGTTCTTTTCTGGCAGAGACAAATAAAGCAAAAGACCATCCATGCTCATCCATTTATAAGGAGTAACTCTGTTCTGCTATTCAAAAAGAAATTAACAGATGCCACAGTAATAGCACGCAACATGCAATAAAAATACAGGCTTGGCATTAATTCTGCCCCTTAAAAATCTGTTAAAAGCATCTGTTCACTTCAAAAAGTATTGATAGGGAAAAGCCCTGGGGCACTGAATACCCAAGCCATCCAGTTTTAGAGCGAGTGATAGACACATCTCAAAATGAAGACACTGGTCCCATAGCTTACAAGCACTATGAGACAAAGTTGTAATGTAATGATGCATTTCTATCACAAAACAACTGTTACTCCACACACAAGCCTGGCTTCACCTCACTGCCTAGACAGCCTTATTCAGAACGCTTCTCTCCAAGGCAGGTAAGCCCAACACAAGGCATTTTGCAACTAAAACACCCTAACCATTTCTAAGGGAGCAGCAATAAAGGGAGGGAAAAAAACACATATGAGTTTACAATGAAGCACTTAAATCAAAATTGGTCTTGAAAAGGAAGAAAATCCGCAGTTTGTAAGTTCTGTTTCTATTAATGTTTTTCTGCCAAACATCGTATTTCACATTTTTAGTTAGGACAATCCTAAAGTCTTGTTTACAGGTAGCAATATACAATCAAACATTACTGACTTGGAGCAAAGGAGACAGTTATCATTCTACTCTATGAGAATAAACCTTTCCTTCTCTGAAGTTAGGGAAAATACTTCCTGCTCCTCTCTATCAGTAACAGACAGCGAATATGTAAGTGGTGCTTCTACACTTCAACTAAGCAACACTCAGGTACCAGAGCAACTACACAGCAGTACCTCCTCCAGTGCAAACAGTTCTTATCACACTAGATGGGACAAGCAATGCTGTTTTGAACCAGCACTACACCTGGCAAAGAGCGACACGTTCATGCGTGTCATTTGCCACACAGCCCTTTGATGCCAGCGTGCTTCAACGGGTCTTCAGTGAGTCTTAAAATGACAGTAACACAAATGTAAAACAGACTCTGTAAGTCAACTAGTAGGAAAAGCATCAATTTTATTGAAATACAGTAAGCACGGTAGATAAACTGACCACTACACCCAGCTTCTGGCTGGCTAAATCTAACTAATTGCTTAAATCACCTTCTTGGCTGTCTTACTAAGACATTGCAATAGGTTCAGAGCTCAGTATAGAGATCAACCGTTGGTAACAATCTAGCAAATTGGCTAATTATGAGCAAGAGCACCTAGCTTAAGGATTATCCATTCCAGTGCAAATGGTGGAGCCCCTGACAAGGCTACAAAGATTCTGCAGTTTCAATTCTCTGTTGATTTTATAGGGAAAAGATGTGAAATCTTTTATAGATGTGAAATCTTTTATATGTGAAATTTTTTATAGGGAAAAGTGTGCTCTTATAGCACGCTCAGTTCCAGAAGTAACTATTATACACCATCAGTTAGTAACATTTGCCCTAAACAGAATAACCTGAAGTAACCATTTTGGAAAGGTAAAAGTCTTCCACAATGAAGTCTGTGTGCTGTAGACCTTTCTTTTAGGCTATTTTCCCCCCAGACATTTTAGGCAATAGAGAGCTGGTAGGAATATTTTGCTTTAGGGAATGGATGCCTGAACTTCCCAAGGGAACTAACACAAAATCTTCAGCTTGCTGCACTGAATCATTCATTTCGCCACATATTCTGCCTTCTCCTCCTGAAGCAGCAGTTTGGAGCTTGTCTTACCTTGACTTTGTCCAAGGGGCTTTTGCTCAAGGAAAACAGATTAGAATATGGCAGGAAACAGCTTAATATAGATAAGCCCTTAAGTTTCAGCAGCTGCAATAAATGCAGACTTGCTGAAACTTCTCAGCAGAGCTACCAAAAGGTAGATCAACTACTCCAAAGTTTAAAATACACTGTGCTTGTGTGTTGGTGTGCTCCCCTCCGTGCCAAGCTGACCTTTACCTCATAGAATCCCAGACTGGTTTGGGTTGGAAGGGACCTGAAAGCTCATCCAGTCCCAACCCC
>NW_010304691.1:0-491 GCF_000700745.2 Antrostomus carolinensis | reverse complement strand
GGGACCTTACAAGAGCGGAGTAGAGGGGCAGAATCACCTCCCTCGACCTGCTGCCCACACTTCTCTTGATGCAGCCCAGGATATCTCCCATAACCCTGCTCAAGGGATAACCACCAGTGGTGGTCGCAATGGATGTGTCTGGTCATGATGGCTGCAGCCGGCTCAAAGTGGATTCGGGGGAGAGAGATAACACAGTAGCTAAGAACTAACTGAAGCAACGTGCCCACCTAACCACAGTGCTGATCAATGTCTGACTCAAACCAAATTTGGAAGAAACTAGCATTCGTGGTCAGTGTGCAAATATTGACTACGAGTCAATAACTTACACCTATAAATAGTGAGCAATCCAAGATCCCTTTGAGCTCTCCTGCACAGCAGCGGGCTGCACGCCAGGATCTCCCCTGGAGCAGGGACACCTCTCAAGGTTACTCCTCGAGGCTGAGAGAATCCTTATCACATTACACAGAATCACAGAATGTTGGGGGTTGGAA
>NW_010304690.1:16516-32106 GCF_000700745.2 Antrostomus carolinensis | reverse complement strand
AAATGGCTACAAGTTGCACCAGGGGAGGTCTGGGTTAGATATGAGGAAAGATGTCTTCACTAAAAGGGCAGTCAAACATTGGAAGAGGCTGCCCAGGGAGGTGGTGGAGTCACCATCCCTGGTGGTATTTAGAAGATGGGTAG
This sequence comes from Antrostomus carolinensis, assembly GCF_000700745.2. Lineage (NCBI taxonomy): Eukaryota > Metazoa > Chordata > Aves > Caprimulgiformes > Caprimulgidae > Antrostomus > Antrostomus carolinensis. Next base: position 31,963 of record NW_010304690.1, on the reverse strand, counting down.
ACAAGGTGCTGAGGGACATGGTTTAGAGATGGGATTGGTAGTAACAGGTTAATGGTTGGACTCAATGATCTTAAAGAGCTTTTCCAACCTCTATGATTCTACGATTCTCACTACTATGTGGGACCCCAACCCTCTTGGACTTGCAGTAAAAGAAAACAAGAAAGTATCATTTGACCAGGCATAAGGTCATGTAGGAAGTGAGGAAGGGATGGAGCTAGGTGTTAGCATAAGTTTTATTTAATTTCTGGTGAAACTGAGTGTTTTAGTGAAGCCAAGCTCCGGGCTGTGGAACTGTTTGAAGTTAGGAACCGAAAAGCAAGCGTCAGGCAAGCAAACAAAGCCAAAACCTGCTCTGAATTATCATCAGCTTTTTTGTTGTCGTTGTTGTTGTTGTTTTAAACCCTTTCAAGCAGAGCCATTTGTACTGGAGCAAATTCTCCCAAGATATTTTTAGACAATATGAGCAGAAAAAAACCCAACATATTACTCCATAGCAAGCTGTTTACAAATCTGCTAACGTTGTTTAGCGCTAGTAAAACTCTCGGCTCGCTGTGCCGTGGAGCACGCTCATTCCTTGACAGGAATTCCGCACCCATGTCTTTCCAAAGCGATATACGTTGGCTCGGCCCCGCAGCTGGGCCCGTGGACGGCATTTTATATAATTAAGTGTGAATGTTTCTGCAGCTTTGCCATTAAAAAAGGGAGAGTGAGGTAGGAAAGAGGCAGACCCTGCCAATTACCAGCTGCTCTCTGTCTTCTCCTTGTTTTCTATAATGGGGCCATTCTGCAAACGGTGAGTCTTGCCCATTACCAACTAATCTGAGCAGCATCAGCTGGCCAAGCTACTGCTTCCACCTCCACCAGAGGTTGGTGGAAATGGTCTGGTGGGTTCCTGATGGAGAAGGCTGGGATGACCAGCTGCTGGTGGTCTATTGTGTGTGTCCAGTTTAGATGTCCAGGTATTGCTCTCTGTCACTCCCTGGGCCTCGGCTGGCCATGGAGTGGAGATAACAGCTGTTCCCCATCACGTCTTGGATGCACAAATGCGTGTAGCAGGATGTTACTGAGATGCTGAGGTAATAGGGCATATGAAGACATTGAAGGTTCATATAGACTCCTATGGACAGGAGATCCCAGGACCTCCTAGTAGACCTCACTTCTCATGGGTATATGGTGATGCAACCAAGCTCCTAGTCCTGGTGACCTGCTCATGGTGATCTTGCTAATCCTGTTTCCATGGGAGCTGCTTCCAGTACTGCTGGTGGCTGCAGTGTGCTAATGTGGGATTTACACCTTGAATATTGAGGGGATTCATTTTGGGGACCTGGAGGTTTCTTTATTTTCTTCTACTGAAAACGGCTCAGCAACAGACTGATTATCTGAAGGGTTTGGTGGAAACCTGGTGTATCTGATGACCACTGAGTGTTTAGCAGTGGCTGAATGGGCTAAGTTGGAAGGACAGATTAGATGAAGCACATTTTGTGATAGCTAGGCAAAGAGTTTTCATCCTGGACACAGCTAGAGATATGATAAATCTAAGTCTATAAAGTGGGGGGATGCTGTGGAGAACGAGAACAGGGAACGGTTGTTTTCTGTCTGTTCCAAAACAAGAGCTGGAAAACATCAGATGGAAGTTGGAGGAGGTGTTTCAGAAGAAGAGTAAGTGGATCATCAGATATTGCACAATTAAACTATGGAACTCCTTGCCACAGGACAGACAAAAGTAAATGTGATCATAAAAGGAATTGGAAAAATGTGTGGAAGAAAAGTCTTAGGACTGTTTGAAGATGGGCCCTTGGCTGCACGTCAGATCTACTCTGGCCTGTTATTACCATTCACAGGCATGGACACGCAACTGCTGCTGGCAGCTGGCAATAGGTAGTTGTCCCATGGCTGACTTAAACATTTCAGGTCTTCCTCATTACCTCTTTCTTGGGAAGATGTGAACTCGACAAACACTGCCCTAGGTGAGCTTCAGCCAGGCTTTAGGTGAGCACAGGGGATATGGAACCTTGTGAGAGCCCTCCCAGTCCCTTGCTGGGATTTGTGTAGTACTGCATATGTGGTGAACCAAATGGGAGGGAACTGAGGAGGGAAAGCAAGAAACCAGCTGACTTGCTTGGAATTTTCCCTCCTTTTTTGCTTCTCTGCACTGTTACTTAAATACACTAGAAGAGAATCTCAGATGGAGATGAAGAACAAGTAGCTGTCTTCATGCTTCTCCCACATCCTGGGTTGTGTTGCGTGGTCACCATCCCTGGAGGTGTTTAAAAGACGGGTAGACGAGGTGCTCAGAGATCTGGTTTAGTAGTGGACAGGTATGGTTGGACTCGATGATCCCAGAGGTCTTTTCCAGCCAGGTGATTCTATGGTTCTATGGTTGTGAAGCAGTGGTCCTCTGTGTCTAGGACCCCACAGTGTGCTCATGCTGGGTTGCAGTCCCCCTCCTCAGGCAGCTGGCTGGTGGGATCCAGCCTATGGAAGGAACACAGCTGGCATTTCCCTCCTCCTCATAATCCTTGGCCACTGTGAAATCCCCTGGAGATACTGGCAACCTGCATAACTAGCAGCATCTTTCCTAATAGCTCTGGTGATGTTGTTTTAGTGGAGTAACATCTCCAAGATAACAGGCAGATTTTGTCCAGCACAGCAGGCTCAGCTGGAGAAGGATGTCGCGAGTCTCTGCAAGCAGAAGCACAGCCTGGGACACAGCCCAGCGATGTATTTTCTGTTTTGAGAGAGAAGACACTTTCACAGTGGCTTTTTCCCCTACAACTTTTAAAAACTTCATCTTCTCTGAACTGACTCAGGAACGTCGCTCCCTTGTCACTGGTTTCTTAGCAAGATGCTTCCCTGGTCCTCCCTCTCCTAAGGTGTTTTCCCAGCAAACTCCCAAATGAAGCTGTGCAGGTGTTGGAGCTGTGTCCTTGAGCTGGCATCTCCCTGAGGAGAGGACCTCTGGAAGAGCCCAGAGCAGGTAACCAGTGGGGCTTATTTCCAAGTCCACCCCTTTGCTCGATTTAGGGAGTTGTGAGGTGGATGCATTAGGAAAGGGATTAGCACTGGAGCCTTTTTCTTCCTGCAGTTGATTTCTTCATGCTGGGAACTTAGCCTAGGGACTAGGTTTACTTTGAATTTAATGATGTATTTAACAGCAAAGCTGCCAAGAGCTGCCAGATTTGTTTTTTTTTTTTTTTTTCTTTATTATATTTCTTATGAATCTAAATAGATTTAATATTTGCAAGAAATACTTCCAGAGTAATTTTTTTCAAACAACTTCATTATTGCCATGGGAAATTCAATGCCATTTGAATCTGGGACCAGTTCCACTTTGCAGTCTGGCTAAGACTATTGAGTTTTAGAGGTAGGCACCGTGTGAGTATCGTGTCTTTGGTGTATATTGTACATGTAGATTGTGGTGTTATATTGAGCCTGCTGACTCTGACTCTGCATGTGCTGCCTGAGTGTCCATGCTGACGTCTCGTGTTTGCAGTTAATTAGTTATTAGTTAAAAAATAATGAATAAAATCCTCTCTTTGCCGTGTTACATTATTAAAAGCAAGACAGGCAGTGCGGAGAGGTGAGCGATATAACGACAGCAGCTGGTGAGGATGAGCTGTGTGAGAGCTGCAGATACATCAGCCCCTCCTTTAGTAAAACTTTAGCTGTTTTAGTGGCAAGTTGCTCTCCCCTCCATCAGCAACTTGAGGGAGCAAATGAAGTATGTGCACAGCCGTCCTGCGTGGCAGTCCTGGAAGTCTGCTGTCAGATTGATTACTTCAAGTGCATTCAAAATCAAGTGCCTTACAGTCAGCTGGGGATCATTTCACAATCATTTTTCATGTGCCAGTAAGTAAAAACCACGGTAGAATAATACAGCTGGTTAGAAATGAGGAAGCTTACTCCATCTTGTAAATCTAAAGGGACCTCAGCATCTCTTCCCTCTGCCCTTGAGTGCAACGCAATCGTCATGACATAAATAACAACCGCGGCGATATAATGGAATTATGTGAGGGTTGCTATTGTGAGTGCTGTAGAAATAAGGCCGGCGATGTTTGGAGGAGCAGAGATCAGAGCTGAAATAGGAAAGGTTGAATTGATTTCCTTTTCTTTTTATCTGTGAGGACAGAAAGAAAAGAAAACAAGTCCTGCTATGCTTGTAAAAGCTTCAAGGAGTTGTCTGTGCCTGTTTTCATGGTGGTGGAGCAGCAGGGACCTGCCTGTCAGCTTCTTCTGAGGTTTTTGCTTCTGTCTGTGCACAAGTGGTCAAGAAGGCCAACAGCATTCTGGCCTGTATCAGAAACAGCATGGCCAGTAGGACCAGGGAAGTCATTCTTCCACTGTATTAGGCACTAGTGAGGCTGCACCTCAAGTGCTGGGTTCAGTGCTGGGCCCCTCACTCCGAGAAGGACATGGAGGTGCTGGAGCGTGTCCAGAGAAGGGCAACAGAGCTGGGGAAGGGTCTGGAGCACAAGTGTGCTGAGTTCCCGGCTGAGGGAACTGGGGTTGTTGAGCCTGGAGGAAAGGAGGCTGAGGGGAGACCTTCTGGCTCTGTCCAAGTCCCTGCAAGGAGGGTGGAGAGAGGTGGGGGTGGGTCTGTTCAACCAAGGACCAAGGGACAGGACAAGAGGAAATGGCCTCAAGTTGCACCAAGGGCAGTTGAGTTTGGATGTGAGGAAGAATTTCTTTGCTGAAAGGGTTCTGAGGCGTTGGAAGGGGCTGGCCAGGGCAGTGGTGGAGTCCCCATCCCTGGAGGGATTGAAGAGTCGTGTAGACATAGTGCTGAGGGACATGGGTTAGTCATAGGGGACTTGTCAGTGTTGGGTTCATGATTGGACTCGATGATCTTAAAGGTGTTTGCCAATCCAGGCAATTCAGTGACTCAGTGAAAATGCCCAGAATTGCTGGGTAGGCAGCACACAAGCTCCAAAAGGGCGGGAGACCCAGAGAAATAAGTTGCTTTGTGTGATCCCCTCTACATTCAAAATGGCTTCACGTACTTCTGCAACATCAGATCTTCCTGCAGAGGACCTTGCAGCGTTATTTACCCAAGGAAAGTTTACCAGGAGCGTGAGCTTCTGTGCGGGGCTGGAAGAAGCAGATGTGAACGTGGGAGTCAAAAGCCCTTTCCAGAACTCTTGTAGGCTTGGAGAAAGGAAGGCATCAAATGGATCTACTGGGCTGAAAGCATAGTAGACAAGAAAAGTGAGGCTTTCTTTTCTCTCACCCCTACCCACTGCCTAAAGGCCACCACTTGAATCAAATCCAGATGGAAAAGAAAGTTCTTTCCATGATTTTGTTGTATTTTTTTTTTCCTTATGGGTTCTTGCTGCACCTTTTGTTACATTCAGCTTCTGATTTCTTATCGAGTTCCTTGCATGAATAAGATATGCCACATATTTCCCCTGACATGTCTACCTACTATAAATACTTTCTCCTTCTGTGGAGAGAGAAATGTGGAGTATATGTGTTTAGGTATATTTGTTCTGAGTCCATCTAGAATCCTAAATGCCATTTTTTTCCAATATTGTGTCTTTAATGGGAATTCACTGATTAGGTGCATAAAAGGCTACGGAAGATGACAGTTTCAGTGTGCTCAGTTTTAATACAAAGAGTACTACGGTTGCTAAGAGACTGATACTTCAAGTTTGGAAATCTTCATCCACACTAGATATATTATCTTGGCAAATTGGACTTTCTGAGTTGGCAGCAAAATGGAAAAGAGTAACTTTTAAAAATAGAGATAATTTAGATGACGTCAAAGACATCTGGTGTCCTTTTCTAGAAATGTGAGACTGATCTATTTTGCTTGTGTGTATAAATCACCCTGCACCCAGTGTGAGGTTTGACTTGTGCCTACATTTCAGTCTGATTTATTAATAAATTCCCTTTATGTTTAAGATATTTAGCCAGGTATATTTTTATTCAGTTGTCTTTATGTTTACAACAGGTAGTATCTGTCCATCCCATGTATCCTGGAGAACCTCAGCTTTATGCCGCTGTGCAAAGCAGGATCTTGTAGTGCCCAGAAACACCCACTGGCTCCTCTGTGACTCAGAGGGGACAGTCACTTATTGACCTTCCTGGTAGATCTGCTCCCCCATCCACGTATGGACCTCAGAGTAGTGTGGCTACAGACTTTATTACCACCTTGTTTAATGGGCTGTGTCTCTCATCCTATTTCCCACCCTGAATTAGTGGGTGCAGAGAAAGGGAGGAGGTGTGTCTGGGCTTAATCATGCCTTGTCATCCCTAATGCATTTTCATCTCGAGAAGTGTCAGTGCTGCTGAATGGCAAGGAGGCTTTGAATGACAGCTGGAAATCAGCTTGGGACTCTCCCATGCTGCTCATAAGAGCAGGGGAGAAGAAAGGAGGGAACTGGAGAAAGAGACGAAATGGGCAGCACGAGGCTGACATGAGAAACTAGATAAATTAGAAGTGACTCAAAGACAGAGGGTGGGAGATGGTACCAGGTCACTGGGGGAAAAGCTCAACATGAGCAATGTCCGCTCACAGCCCAGAGGCCAATAACCATGTCCTGGGCTGCACCCAGAGCAGCGTGGGCAGCAGGAGGAGGGAGGGGATTCTGCCCCTCTGCTCCGCTCTCCTGAGACCCCACCTGCAGTGCTGCCTCCAGCAAGAAAGACACGGACTTGTTAGAACAAGTCCAGAGGAGGCCACGAGGATGATGCGAGGGCTGGAACAGCTCTGCTGTGAGGACAGGCTGAGAGAGTTGGGGCTGTTCAGCCTGGAGAAGAGAAGGTTCCGGGGAGACCTTCTAACAGCCTCCCAGTACCTGAAGGGGCTCCAGGAAGGCTGGGGAGGGACTTTGGCCAAGGGCAGGGAGTGAGAGAACAAGGGGTGATGGCTTGAAAGTGGAAGAGGGGAGGTGGAGATGAGATGTGAGGAAGAAATTCTTTGGTGTGAGGGTGGTGAGACAGTGTCCCAGGTTGGCCAGAGAAGCTGTGGCTGCTCCTCCCTGGAAGTGTTGAATGCCAGGTTGGATGAGGCTTTGAGCAACCTGGTCTAGTGGAAGGTGTCCCTGCTGCTGGCAGGGGGGTTGGAACTGGATGAGCTTTAAGGTCTCTTCCAACCCAAACCATTCCATGGTGCATAGTGGGTGCGAGGGGCAGGAGTGGAGGGGAGCAATGCAGCCTGGTGAAGGAAGGGCAGTCAAGGAGCACAGCCAGAGTGCAAGTGAGGAGACTGATTGATGGAGGATGAGCAAGAAGAGGCTCAAGAATTTGCTGGATGATTTTCCAGCCACAACCTGTATTCTGGTAACATCTTTCATAGAATCACAGAATTGTTTTGGCTGGAAAAGATTTTTAAGATCATCAAGTCCAACCATAAATCGTAAACATAAAATTCCTTGGAATTCATCAGCGTGCCAGCACCTGAAGTCACATACATAAGGTGTAGCTGCCTTTGTCATCTTTGCACTCTGGCTTGCAAGGCTGGGGAAGGCTGTTTCCACATTTCAGATGTTGTTCTTCCCAGACAGAGATGGATGGCAGGGCATAAATTATTTCCTCCCAAGTTGAGCTTAAGCTGGACTTCTCCATAGTTGGAGGGAACACATTAGAATTTTAATATCAACTCTGAAAGGCAGTTGCATCCTGTGCACTCGATTATGCGTTCAGGTTATGAGCTTTTATGTTATTTTTTAGAAATGGTTATTTGTTCCAAGGACCAGGAGATACAGAAATGGCCACTGATATGTGAACACGTGATAGAGTTTTTAAAGTATCAGGTGAACACAGAGAGAAATGATGATTGAGGCAGGTTACATGTTTTTTTTCAAGCTTAAACTATGCACTGGAATTGTCTGTCAGAAGTCATTCAGGTTTGATATCACGCCAGCTAATTAAACCATCCTCTCTGAAGAGACTTACTGTACTTTCAGCTTTTGCTGTTTCGTTCTCAAGAACAAAAAAACTCTGAAGGCAGCTCTCATGTTCAGCCCTCACGTTGGCATTAATTTGGATGGGAACCAACATATGAGAAATGGGAGCTATGAACAAATCCTTGTCTTGTTTGACTGGTGTAAAGCAGATTAATTTCCACTAAAGGTGGTGGAAGGAAGACAAGGGCCGTATGATGTTCCGTATCCTGTGTGCATCTGCTGTCACTCATTTTTGGTGGCTTATCTCATAGAATCAATCATAGAATCATAGAATGGTTTGGGTTGGAAGGGACCTTAAAGATCATCTAGTTCCAACCCCCCTGCCATCAGCAGGGATACCTTCCACTAGACCAGGTTACTCAAAGCCTCATCCAGCCTGGCCTTCAACACTTCTCCATTCAAATTGTCCGTGATCCATGACATGTGAATCCCACTGTTAGTAGTTGTTTCTCCTGAGTAATCTCCTTGAGTGTCTTACCATTATGTTCTTTCCATGTATGTCACAGGACATAGTTCATAGTTGGGTGAAGGTGGGCAGTGCGGGAAGGAGGCAGTGCAGACTGCTAGTTAGTGGTGAGGAGCCACGTCATGGCTTGAAGGACCTGCATCTTGGACAGCAAGCTCACCTTGGCAGGTAAGAGAGCAGCTCTTGCAGACAAGGGAAGGAAGATCTTCTCTCTCTATTACCTACATCTCATTCCTCCTTTTGATGATGTTCTTCCTGTATCCTATTAAATGCCTGAAATATTTAATTCATGGCAAAGCAACATATTAGTAAACAGCCAGAAATGAGGAGCTGTGTTCCTTAGACCACTTGTGATCTAATTAATGGTGTCCTGTAGGCTGGCTGAAAGCCACTGGTAGAAGAGCTGTGGCCAAGATGAAATGAAGATGTTTCCAAACCTCCAGGGCTTCCTTTCTGAGTTGTGCAGTTTTAGCGTTCAGTGGACAGACTGATTGCCATGAAGAAAAGTGAGTGAGCCAGAAAAGTAGTGGTGTGAAGGTCCAAGTTTAATCTTTAAGTTGGAAAATAAAGGCTGTTTCTCAATTAATTCAGCCTTTTCCAGAAATTCTGGTGTCCTCCCCCAAACATAGGATGAGGTCCCCATGGTGTGTATGGCAGATATAACCTGACAGTTGTAGGAAGAGCTGGATTTTTGGTCGTGGGTACCAAAGTGCCAGCCTCCCAGGGGGAGGAGACTGACTACACAACATGTTCTCTTGCGGACACTGGCTGGAAAAAACATGGTATATTTTAATGAAAACAGGGAGAGTCCTTGTAGCCTTTTTTTGTAGCTGGGAGAGACCACCTCAGCTGAATAATCAAAGTAGCTGGGGACATTTGGATCCCTGGCACACAGCCCATCTTCCTGCACCAGCCATCAAGCCTGCTCTGCAGTGTAAAATGGATGGTTTACCCCTAAAACATGCATTATTTTTTGATTGTGTTTCACTGCACCAGCAGAGGAGGCAAATACTTACTCTGGACTTTATTGCCTGTTGGCTTCTTGAAAGCTTAAGTACTTCAGAGCTTAAATACCCTAGAGCAGGTTCTACAGAGTGAGCAAACTGCCAGCTCCACCATCATACGGGTTCCACTGTCTGGGTAGGTGGGTAGACCTGAGTATGGTCTAGGAGCATCGCTCTCAAGACTGATGTGTGAAGTTTGGTGTATTTTCCCCAAAACTCATCCCTGGGAGGAGAGAACCAGCTTCATCTTGAACCAGAGGCAGAAACCTTCATGTTCCCCTTGATTTATGTTTTAAGTATTATGGAGGGACTTCCTGGGCTGCTCTCAGGATTTGGTTAGTAAAGAAACATGACCTGTGGAGGATTTAACAGTCTTCTAACCTCACTGTGGATGGCTTCAGAGAGTGTTAAACCTTAGAGAACCAGAACAAGGTTACTCTGCCAGCTGCTGTCCTTACCCAAACGAATATGATGATCTGCAAGGAGTAAAATAATTAATTTGCCTTTTTTTTTGTGTCCTAGTCCAAGCAGTCAGTACTAGCAAAGGGCCCGAATCTCATTTTTCTTCCTTCGTGCAGCAATGTTTCTCCTCGTTTCACCAGAGAAGGAGTTGCTAAACTCATTACTGCTTTGGGGACAGGAAAAAAAAAAAAAGAAAAAAGAAAAAAAAAGTTACTGAAAGGTAGAAAATAAAAATAAATACATTCCTCAACATAATTTAAAGTATCTTTAAAGCTTGTGAGTAAAGAGATCTCTTTTAAGCTGGATTGTCTGCCTGCCTCCGACACACATTTTACAATTGAATTCTCAAGGACTGCATTCAGATACTCAGCACAGAAAAAGCACAGAGTTTTATTCTTAGGATTGCTTTCTTTTTATGTGCCTTTGATATGTAGAAACTGCAGTTTCATTCAAATAACCAAACAGGAAAGAAATGCAAATATTTCAATCGCTCTCCTGGAATGTTTGGAAGATACAAGGTTTTTAATACAGCATTTTTTTTCCTGTTTTCTGCAAAAGATTAACATAATAAAATGAAAACCAGGGAAGTTTCTCCTACATCTCCTATTAAGCACTTTATAAGTAAAAGCTCTCTCTGGATTTGCAAATGAAACCTTTCACATCGTGGGGGTCCTGAGCAGGTCTCTCCATATCTCAGTGACCTGACGTGATTCACTTAATCTCTTTCAGAAATCTAAATCTCCAGATCACTAGAGTAAATTTGTCCATATCGGTGAGCACCTTTCAATTATCCCTTTATATTTTCAGTGGTGGATGTTTTAAACTGGCTTTACAGCATCTCTCTCTGATTTCTTTGCCTGGAAATCAGGCTGGGCATGACTTGGTTCAGGAAAACCCGGGGACTGGTTGGTGACCTTGTCTTTAGCCAACATATCCCAGGGGAGGCCTCAGGGGAGGCTTGTGTGGATGCAAACCAGAGCTTTTGAGGTTAACTTAGTAATAAATATTCTGAAAATCCCTTTCATTTTCCTCTCAGTTGCAGCCTCTTGAGCCATAACCCACCTCAGGAAAGCATGAGCTGTAGGAACACCTCTGGGATTTTGGACATGATTTAGGAAGGAGATTTCTTGGGAGTTTCACCCTGACCCCTGCAGCAATTCCTCTGACTTTGCATAGGGTTGTAGACCTGCTCAGGAGCAAATTTTCAGCTGCTTGATGAGTGTCTTTGGGCCGAATTCCCCTTATGGTTTGTGTACGGCAGTCTGGGAGCCCTGGTCTAGGGCAACACCATCTCAGTGAGACAGCAGGTTGGGGTTAGAGAGTGTGGAATAATAGAAGTTTATGCCATATGCCAGGACACGTGGCTGGATGCTGCCCGGAGATAAAGACCACAGTAATTCCATTCCTCTCCAATTGATTTTAATATAGTATCAGAATAACTTCTGGTGTTATAGATGTACCTTCAGCCAGAGAGAACAAAAAAAAATCTCAGATAATGTAGCTCCAAGGCAAAATTCATATTTATTTAATTTTTTTTTTTAGTGATGAGTTTTCTCCTAACTGCATAAGGAAATACTTTGAAATTGCTTAAAAAAATGCTGAAGCTAAATCAGTTTTGCATATGGGCTGGAAGTGTTACTGTGGTGCATTTTGGTGCTTCTGGTCCCTAAATGAGTATGTTCTAATGATGCTTTGCAGTCAGGGTGGGAAAAGCTTTCTCAAATTGTTTTATACTTTGTAAAAGAACAAACTTGGACCAAAAAGCATGGAGGGAGCTGGGGAGCTCGAGCTGATTGTAATTCTTCCGGTGGAAACATTTTCCATCAGAAAAATGCAGATTTGATTACATTCCCTGTTGACAATGGCCCTTTCAACTGAAAATAATAGAAGAGCTTCATTTCAATAATGCTGCAATATTTCAGTTTGAATTTACGATTTCACTTTTTAAAATATTAAATAACACGGCCATGAAATATTGGGACTTCACTGCAGTGAAGTCTTTTCTGGAAACCATTCCTGAACAGGAATGATAGATGAGCTTTGGTATTGTTACGCTGCAAAGTCACTGAAAGAAAAGCAAACCAAAGGGCAAATTATTTCAGTCTTTTCCCCACCTTTCTTCCTGCTAGAATATTTGAAATTAACCCTTTTGATCTATCGTGGCCTGATCACAGCTTCCATGAGGCTGAGGAAGAGGCAGTGCACAGCCAAGCAGCCCCAAAACCAACCAAACAGGATTGTAATTACCACCCAGCAGAACTCACATTTTGGGAACTTCCTCCACTTCATCCCTCCTGCCTGCATCCCTCCTGCCTGCATCCAGGGTCTCTCCATCACTGTTGTGCTGGTTTCACTCCTTTGGCTGCAGCCAAACACAGTCGCTCGCTCGCTTTCCCCTGCCTCAGGCAACAAGGGAGAGAATTGGAAAGGCAGAAGTAAGAAAACTCATGGGTTGAGATAAAAACAATTTACTAATTGAAATGAGATAATAATAACAGTTACAATATGCAATTTGAGTGATGCACAGTGCAAATTGCTCACCACCCACTGACCGATGCCCAGCCTGTGGCAGCCAGCGATCCCGGAGCTGAGACAGTCCCAAAACTGCAATCCTAGCAGAGTGAGAGCCTGACTGATCCCTGAGAGAATCCCCCTGATTTCTCCTCAACCCTGGTTAATGCACTGACACGATGTGACATGATCTGGAATATCTCATTGGCACATCCAAATGCCAATTTTGGGTTTTGCTAATTACTACACTTCTCCCTCCCAGTCCTTCCCACCTGTGAACTGGCCAAATGGGCTGACCTGAGCTCCAGCAGCAACTAATAACACTAGGACTTTTATCAACATTCTTCTCATAACAAATCCCCCACTGAACCTAAACCACAGCTATTCCAGCTACTGAGAAGAAAATTAACTCTATCCCAGCAAAACCAGGAGCTCTTTTTCCTTCTCCTGCAATGATCTCTCACATCTGTCTGCATTACTGAGAGCTTGCAACCTCTGGTTTTATCTAGTCTTCAAAGCAGTCGTCTTTATCTGATGGCAATTCTGAGACCGTTTGGGTAGCTAAGCGAATTTGCAGTGTAATTAATAGGTGTCGACGGAGGTGGTGCAGCATTGGTGCTGCAGGGTTCAGGTAATGAGGAGTGAGATGTACAGCCCGGCTCTGCTCTCAGGCTCTTACTGGTTTCTCAGGGATTTGTGAGCATATGAAGATCACTTTGAGGTAAAAATGCTCACTCTAGTGATTATCAGCCAGAGAAGATGAAGACGTACCCATTTTTACTGTGCAACTGAAAGTGAAAATAAGAGGAGGAAACTGGCCCAAAACAAGGGGGAAAAAAAAGAATTAAATTTAATGTATTAGAGTTTCTGTGCATAAATAGTAGAAATTACAATTTGTCTCTGGCACTTGGACTAGGACAGCATTTCTGGCGTTATTAACTGCTTCCCAGAAGGTTTCGTTTCAAAATGGAGCTAGCTCTGCATTTTTCTCTTTTTGAGCCAGGATTGCTGTTTGTAGGATGAAGCTCAATATTCCTGAGCCTCAAAACGGTGAAGAGGGAGAATTGGAGAGGGTGTGTTAAAGTCAGATTTGTTTTACTGAGCTTCTGCTCACAAGATATGTTCTAGGTGAAGTAATTTATGTGTTATAATCACCTTGGCTATTCAGGAGGAAAACTCTTTTTTTTTCTGAGATGGAGTAGATTGTGGGATTTGGGGAACAGAAAATGCACAGGAACAAGCAACTTTGAACTGAAAAACATTAAATTATAGGAGTAGCATGGTCTTTCCAAGGGGCAGTCGTTCACCGTGGGTGGTGATAGTGGAGAAACAAGTAGTGGGAATAAATTCAAGGGTTGGGTGATAAATCTGCTGAGTGGAAAGGGACTGGGGGATGCTGAAGGCACTGCTCCCATCCCACCTGGAGGAGTTGGTGGAAGAGTAATGAGCAATTTCTCACCGTGGACATAGAGGTGTGTGGGTTCATCTCCTAAGTCCTGAGCAGCCACTACCAGGGACTGAGATACTTCTCTGGTCCTTAGTATAACTGTAGTAAGGACATATTAAGTTGGGTTTAATGTGCCACTGGATAGTGATGGGGAAGTTAATTAAAGGCAGAGGGACTGGGAAAGCAATCAAAACCCAGTAAAACTTGCCGCAGGTGCTGTCCTGACTGGAGGGTCATTTTGTGATGGGAAGAAAGATGCCAACTTATCATCTTTGTCAGCACCAGCTCTCTGGTGTTTGAAACGCTCGTAACAAATGGGTCTCTGCATAGCTGTTTCGAGGACATTATTCTAAATGGCAGGTACCTACGTTTGAATATTGGGCAGTAAATTTCCAACAGAGAGAGTGCTCCAAGTCTAATTAAGCCACTTTTGCAAAGTCTAGTGAAAGAGCTACAAATGATGGGAGAGGTTATATTTCCTACGCAGTTATTACCAGGCAAGACTGGAGACTGAAGCTTTCGTTTTGGTAAGAAATGTATGAGGACTGTCCTAGCAGTAAATCAGTACAGGATGCAAATTATATATATTAAAAAAAAAAAAAAAGATAAAAAAGATGGGCAGTCATTATCTCTTCAATATTAATGTGAGTCATCCCTAAGCAATCTTGAATCAAATCACTCCTGTTCTCTGAGGTGCTCCAGGGTAGAGTCCTAAGCTCATTATCTATTTATGTCCAGCAAATGTTTCACTTCCGATGATGAATTGAGTATTGCTGTCAATAAAGTAAATCAGCAGCTCCCAGATATTATAGGTTTATGTCTAGGCAGATTAAAAAAAAAAGTGAAGCTAAACAATTCTCTGCGTGGCTCAAGTGCTCCCAGGAGGATACGTACTGTGCATGAGGTTCTCTGAAGTGGTGTAGTGACACGGGAGGGAAAATATATTGTGCCTGCTGTATGGAAAGGATGAGGGAAGGATAAAGATGGTTTCCTAAAAAAAAAAAAGAACTAGTGAAAGAGGAGATTGAGGTTTATTTGGAAAACAGTGAAAATCTATTCTCTCTTTAATTCACCTTTTTAGTAGCAGGTTCTGAAGTTGTAAACAAAAATTGTAGCATGCATCTTAAATTTATCTGCTTTCACAGTGGTGATCTTTCATTGTTAGAGTCGCTTTCTCTTTTTTTCCCTTTTCCCTTTTTCTTCTCCTTTTTCCTTCTCCTTTTCATTTTTATTTTTTTTCCTTCTTTTTCTTTATCAAGAATGACTAATGAATTTTTACCCTACTTTGAACCTCCTGAGCTACAGCACTTCCAGAAAGCCTCACAAAATGCCTGAGTCAGACTGCCTACCTTAGTAACAGTCCCATCATAGAGACCAGAGCTGGAAGGGACCATAAACCCAACCAGCACAGGGTCCAAGCAAGGGCAGAAGTGACTTTCACCAACACTGTGCAGTGGCTGAGCTGCACCTACCTGGAGATAAACAGGTTTGGGGCTCTGGGGCTTTTTGCATTGCATTTTTCAGCAGCTCAATAATCCATGACAGGAGAAGAACAAAAGAAGCACAAGAGAAAACTGTGCAGGTCTTGTAGAACCCTCTGGATTTATATATATTGTTCCAGTCTGTGTGTTTGGAGGTATGCAGACCTCT
>NW_010304690.1:13361-16489 GCF_000700745.2 Antrostomus carolinensis | reverse complement strand
TAGGGAACAAGTCAAAAGAAGGGTATCTCCTGATGGTTGCATTGAATAGCCCACCCAATGTGCCTGCAGACCAAAATGCCCCTCTGGAAATGGCACAAGGTGCAGTGCTGGTTCCACATCCATCTCCTGCAAAAGGACAGTGATATACAATGGAGTCTTGCATAAAAAGCTGAGACCTTTAAAAAGATGCTTTCCATCCAATGAATAGTGATGAGACATTTGCTTCTGCAGCCAACACCCATCCTAATGCCACTATTTATAATGACTTGTTTCATTGTGGATGCTCAAAAAAAGACCCATGTTATGAGCCATTTGGTTGAGAGAGTGGAACCACAGAGCCAAGGAGGCAGCAATACGTCAGGAGGACCAGAGATGTGAGTTTTCAAACAGGAATTGGCAGATGATGAACCTCAGTACATGTTCCTCCATGTAAGAATAACATGAAATCACCTTGAGTTTATGCTGACTGCTGCCGTGTGCACTGCTATACTTGGAGTAAAAATTTTCTTAGCATGCTGAGGAGTAGGGGCATGGGCTGGAAGAGGTCCCTGAAGCTGGTTCCTACTGCTAGAGGTGACTTGGTCACAGCAACCAAAGCTGCCCAGAATGGGTGAAGCCCCATTTTGAAGTGCTGCAGTCATTATTCACTTCTGAAACCTTCTAATTGTCAGGCTAGATTTACTCATATCCATTTGTTCTTAGATTGATATTGCTCTTTACCTGAAATAGTTTTTCTCTGTCCCTGAGATGTCCCCTCCATCTTCCTGTCCTCCTCAGTGCATCACAGATGGAAATCAAAGAGTGCCTCCATGAGCTGAGCCCTGCTCTTCTCTTGCCTGGCTATTTGCATCCTCTCCAATCTCCTCGTTGCTTCTGAGTTCATCCCTCACCACTCAGGACCAGCCTGTGCCTTTCTCAGACACTGGAAACTTGGTTATTGTGCATTATTGAATGGTGAAGGCCACAGCACAGCATCTCCAACCCCATACATCCTTCCGTTGACATCAGGAGGAGCTGAAGGGGAGCTCTGCTTGTCTCGTAGATAAAATTCTGGGCATGGTAGGGAAATTTCTAGGGAAGAGTGGAAGTTGCTATTTTGTCAGATTCTCCTGACAGCTGGCGTTCGGCACCACGCTTCCCCACCAGCTCTGTGCGACGCTGCAGGGCTCGCGCAATCCCAGTCTGCTTGGTGCATTCACCTGCAGAAGGGATGCAGCCACATTTATGGAGCAACCTTGGGCAAAGGAGTTGGAATGCTGCTGTCCACACCAGCCTGCCCTCAGAGTAGGTAGCCTCAAGTATTCCCCATCCATCCCCTCTTGCTGGCACTAAAAGCTTCCATTTAAGTGAGTATTTAGTAGCAGCAGATAGCCTTTGTGTTGTGCATTTATATGGTAATGGGGTGTTCCCACAGGTTACTTGGCAAGTGTTGAATATTTTTGGGAGCAGAACAACAGGAAATGTCATTTCCACAAATAATTTTATTTTTTTTTTCCTAGGGAAGGAAAAAAAGGAATAAATCTACCAAATTATGTATGAAAAGTCCCTCTAAGGAAAAACAAGATGAAGCACTTAGTTTTGAGGTAGATGTTTCTGAGTGTTGCGTTAAAAGGACACAGAGATTTGGCAGAAAATAAACCCCTTTGTGTTCCAGTTTATCCTCAGATATCAGAGGGGCTGGGGGTGGCTGGGTTTAGGTTCTGAGTGATGCCCAATTCAGCACTATCAGTCTGATCACATTCAATATATTGAACCACCACAGCTCCAGATGCACTAATAGTGCAGCACGACAGTCTGGTCACGTTCGAATGAACCAGCGCGGCCACTCGGTCGCCTTCATTGGGAACTCTCCCAGCTGGATTCACTGATGGTGCCATGAACCTCCAGTTCAGTCACGTTTCGAGGAACCTGCACAGCCACGCTCGGTCATGTTCAGTGAGGATTATCACAACTGGATTAATGAATGGGGCAGGTTATTGAAGCAGCAGAGTCCAGGTTCTTTTGGATTGCTGGTGGTAAACATACTGGCTGCAAAAATGAGCTTAGATACTTAACATAAATCTACAAACATGTTAAGAGAAAGAAAAACAACTCTCAAGAGATCTTCTAAGTTTCTGAGGGCAGGTTCAAATCTCACCCTGTAGATGTCCCTATGTTTTTTTGGTTCAGCCCACCAACTGGTCCAAGAAGTTGGCGGTGGTTCATGATGGGATCCTCCTGACTTGTCTGTGTTGGTATCTTCCCCAACATACCGCTGTCTTATGCCATTTTATATTATTTTCTTACTTTCAGGTGAAGCTTGAATGACTCTAGTCATAAATACCTTTAGTAGAATTGGTGTAAAATTACCTCACTTTGATTTTAAAGGTCAAGAGCAGAGGAAATTCAGAGCTCATGCTCAGTGAGGGGTGGCCAAACCTTGGAGGTGGGTAGCTTTTGGGCTGGAGGTGTCCTTTAGCATTATAATGACATTATAATGAGCAAAGTTCCATCGAGGACAGAGTTTTGGAAAAACGGTGAGAAACTGCTGGCTCAGGGTAGCAACAGTGCACCTTATGAGTTCCACAGCACCATCACATTCCCCTCTGCTCTGCACAGAGCCTGGTTGTGAGGTCTCCACTCCACTCCACACTCTGGGCTGTTCCTCTTGGGGTCAGTGACTCTGAGGTCACAGGCTGTACCTGGGGAAATACCATGGAATAGATTTCTCACATATCAACCACGCTCCACCCTGAAAGTTTCCTTCACAATGTACCTTCTCTTGACGTGTAGGTATAAAGAGATTTCTAAGCCACCTCCAGTAACAATTCCACCCTGAGCTGAGATACTTTATCAAGTTGACTGGCACCAGTTTATTTTGCCCGTCTGTCCGAGCTGCTGCAGTGCTGAGGCCGCTATTAAACCCAGGGGTTTATGCCCCATTTCCAGCTGCAGCCTCGGTCCTTGCGTGTTTTGGGTGATGCTGACAGGACTCGACCTGGCCACAAGCGTGGCCAGCAGGTCAAGGGAGGTCTTCCTCCTCCTCTACTCTGCCCTGCTGAGGCCACATCTGGAGTATTGTGTCCAGTTCTGGGCTCCCTAGTTCAAGAGGGACAGGGAACTTCTGGAGAGAGTCCAGCAGAGGCCAC
>NW_010304690.1:7687-12994 GCF_000700745.2 Antrostomus carolinensis | reverse complement strand
GGGGGGGTTGGACTGGATGATCTCCTGAGGTCCCTTCCAACCCCACTAGTCTGTGATTCTGTGACTCGGTGCCTGAACCTCGGTGAGACACTTCAGCCATTCAGGTAGATTCAGCTCCAGGTTGGAGTGAAAGGGTTTGATCTGGGGATGCTGAACTGTTTTGCTGAGATTGAGAATAACCAAGTGAAATATTTTGAGACTTGCAATTGGAATATGTTGGGCTGGGGCGTTGCCATTCGATGAAAAATTTAGTTCTTTTGACACTTTGTTGCGATTTGCAGTTAAAAAAAAATACAACAAAAACCAACGTAAGAATAGCAGATGGAGGGATGGAAATTTCAATTACTTTTTTTTAAGCAGACATAGTAGTTATGAGACTCACTTAACAGTTCACTCAAGGACGTGCTATTTGCAGCTTTTAGATCATCCAGTTTGTACTTTGGTGCCCAAACCTACAATTAAGTGAATGAGCTGACTTATAAGATTTTGGGTGGTGGTATTTCTTCTCTTATCATCCTAATGAAAATAATGATATAGGGCACTGATTGTAATTACTGTGCACTCAGGGTGTGGTAGTTACAGTGGAATTCCCAAATTTTTTATGGTGAGATTTATCCCCCCCGGTGAGATAACATGAAACCATCGCCAGCGCCTGAGCGCGGACGCTGATGGCTCAGGCTGAATTTATTTCGTGGAGAATTGTGATTCATTCTCATTCAGGAAGCAAAACAAAAATAATGATGGTTGCCTCTAGTTACCAGTCAGAGAAAAATCATCTGTAAATAAACCTGCTACTGAACGTGGAGAAGGGATGAGGCTGGGAAGGGAGAGCAAGGTCAGGCTCCTGCTCACCCAGGGTGTTTTGAAGGGAGCGGGTGGGTGAGGATGACTTTTCTGGGTGCTGATGGAGAGAATTAACGATGTGCCAGGTGGGTGGCAGGTCCGACTCTGACAGTGGTTTTCTTTGTGCCCTTCAGAAAGGTAATGACAAAAAATCATCTTTTTCCCTGGTTCTTCTTTTCTTTCTTCCCAGAGGAGTGTGGGGGTAATCGGTCGCTCGTGTGCTCTGTAACAGGGGAGGTGGAAGGTGCAGCTGTTAAATGTGAGGAATGAAGGGGGATGAATTAAAAGCAACCCCCACTCCCAGCCATGCACAGCTTCTGTGCCCTCAGCTCCCATGGAACATAAATCCTCACCTGGGGTAAAACACTGAGCTAAACTCTCTTGAGAAATGTGTCTTCAAACCCAGCTCACCTCACCTGCATTGGTCCAGGTGGCTCTTAGGCGAGGACCCTTCTACTCCAAAATCTTGGCCAAGTCTCACAGTGCTTCTTCTTCCTGGCTGGACTTTTTATCCTGACAATTCTTTCCATTTGGGAATTTAATTAATGTTGTGGCTGTTCCTTTTTTGAGACCATTAACAGAGATGTTAGTTAGGCCAGATGCTGGTCCCTTCTCTCCTCTCCTTCACTTGAACGATGTTCAGCATTAAGCGTTGTGTTTGGTCCATCTGACAAAGTCTCTTTCTCTGCAGCAGCCTTGTTTGCTGGGACTGTTTGAATTAATTCTGGGAGTGAGATGGTTTAGTGGTGCTAATAGTCACTGGCTGTCAGGTGAGCATGTTTATGTTGAAATCACCTTGGATAGAGGAGCAGTCTCATTGTTCCCAGGGGCTGGAGAAACTGAGACATGGAGAATCACAGAATCAGAATCACTGAATTGCCTCAATTGGAAAAGGCCTTTAAGCTCATCGCATCCAATCATGAACCCAACACTGACAAGTCCCCGACTAACCCATGTCCCTCAGCACTGTGTCTACACGACTCTTCAATCCCTCCAGGGATGGGGACTCCACCACTGCCCTGGGCAACCCCTGCCAATGCCTCAGAACCCTTTCAGCAAAGAAATTCTTCCTCACATCCCATCTCAACTGCCCTGAACACAACTGGAGCCCATTTCCTCTTGTCCTACCCCTTGGTCCTTGGTTGAACAGACCCACCCCCACCTCTCTCCACCCTCCTTTCAGGGAGTTGGACAGAGCCAGAAGGTCTCCCCTCAGCCTCCTTTTCTCCAGGCTCAACAACCCCAGTTCCCTCAGCCGGGAACTCATCACACTTGTGCTCCAGACCCTTCCCCAGCTCTGTTGCCCTTCTCTGGACACGCTGCAGCACCTCCATGTCCTTCTTGGAGTGAGAGGCCCAAAACTGAACCCAGCACTCAGGTCCTAGCCTGGGCTCCTTGAGAAGAAGCAAGTATTTGCTAACACCCTAGGGCAGGTGTGATCTGGGTATATGTGCTTGGTTGGGTGGGCTGGGCCAGGGGAAAGGCAGCTGCTGGGACAGAATCGCTTTGATCCCTGCTCCCCCCGTTACCTTTGCTCTTCCTTTTAAAGACCAAACAGAGTTTTGCATTTCTTGACCAGGGTAAACCTTCCCTATGCAGAGCAGCTTCTAGAGAAAATGGAAGAGGTCTCAAAGTTTCTCCCAAACCCTGTCAATGTCTTTGTTGAGAGATTTACTCCACGGACCACGTCTGCTCCTAGCTCTGAGCCAGGAGCATCAGTTGCCATGGCGACTTCTTTGGGCAAGTCATATGGGGAAAGTGCTGGTGTATTTTTAGCTTTGAGTAATGAAATTTAACAGCTGGAAATAAAGGTGAGGGCCAGCCTTGGTGCCACAGGTTCATGGACCATTCTTTGCAACTGGCTCTTGGGCAGTGCCAGTGGGAAAAGCTGGTGGGGCTGTGTTTGGGGAGGGTGCTCAGCCCTGTGGTTCACACCCTGGTTGCTGTGCAGGACAGCACCCACGAGTAAGTCAGCGGAGAAGGAATCACTATAAAGAAAAGCTGATAAGGAGGTGGTGTTACACGTAAAGATAAAGAGGAGGCACCAACTGAGGTCATAGCTGCTTCGTGTACAGTGTGTTCAACCTATAAATAGCTCTTCAAATATACTTCTGCACAAGTGGTATTTATAGAGTGATGAGTGAAAAAAAGCTCCATTTGGGGTCAGGAGTTGATGTGTGAGAGATGTTTCAGGCTTGGTCAAAAGTTCAGGGTTTTTTGAGAGGTGTGGAGCAGAGCTGGACTCCAAAGGCGAGGGGTTTTCTCCTCTGATTGAGGCTCCAAGGTTGCAGTGCAGCTAAAAGCACCTGCTGAAAGAAGTGTATCTGGAAAGGATGCTCACTGGAGGCTGACATTCAGCTGCCCTATGTACAGATGTAATTTATTCATGTAATTTCAACCAGTCTAACTCACATGTAAACTTTTCTAAAGGTAGACTCATATTTTATTTGCTAAAATACTTCCTCAGCTCCCTGCAATATTTTTAGTTCTTTCGCCTTCATCTGTCAGAAGTTTATTTTAAAATTAATTGATTTTGCTGTAATATTTACTGCACTTTAGCTTTCAGAGCAGCATATGAAAATAGATTTCACTACAGCTGGCAGTGGCTAATGGGATTTGTTCCTACTCTGAAGGCTCTTTGCCTTATGGACCGATACTTCCAGCCGAGCTTGCTTTGAGCAGCCTCACCATCTTCTCATATCACCAAGCTTACACCAGCTCAGGCTGGCAGGGAGACAAGGTGAAGCATTTAAGTTTAAAGAAGCCACAGTTGATGTATATCTGAACCCAGAGTGTAGATATTCTAGATCTGGCCCAATATGCATTGGAATTAATAAGATCATCTCTTTTTGCATCTGTGGGCTCTTTGGTTGGATTAAAAATTGATCCTATCTCATTACAATAACCACAGTTATGGTTAAGATTAAGCAGTGGGTCACAGAGGTGGCCTGGCACATCACCAGGGTGTCACACAGGGTGGAAAGCAGCACACAGAAATTGGAGCAGACTTTGCAAACACACTGGTGTTGTCAAGGGAGGTGCTGAACTTTGATGGGAGGTGATTTAGAAGCAACCTTTGAATTGTAAAGCTTTAAATAACCTGGTAGCAAAGACATCACTGAAACCATTTCCTGGTGGGTTATGATGCTCCCAGCTTTTTTCTGGGAGAGCTGAAGACCTCCAGTTCCCTGTCACACAGCCCCACTTGTCTCCCTTAGACGTGAGTGCAAAGGGCAGAGGGAGGTGACATGCTGGCAGTCCGTGGCAGGACCGGGAATATTTTCTTCTCCGAGGTTTAACGCCTGAACTATCCAGGACTGGCCAAACTTTTTCCATCCAATCTATTTCATGATAAAAAAATAGAATATTTTTTAATTAGTTATTGGGTTGGGTTTTTTTTCCCAAAAAAAACCCAAACCTGCTGAGTTTGCCCTCCCACTTCTCCAATGAAATGCATTCACGTGAAGATTAAACTCTGAGCAACGTAGCAGTGGGCCCCAGCATGCTGGTTTTTCATATATCCTCATTCTCAAAAGAGAGATGATGAATCATCCCGTGTTTTCCTCTCCACAACGTGGTGCAAAGACCGTTTCACCAAAACTAAGAAATCAATGCTTCTTTCTCTCCCTACCTCCAACCAAATCCTTTTGAGTAAACAGGCTCCCAGCTGGCTGCAATGTTAAAATTTCTCCCTTTGGCATTTGGAACAGTCAGATGTGGGGTGCTTGGTGGTGAGGCTCCAAGCTGAGAGGTCTGTGAGGAGCAGGAAACGTGCAGAGCTGTTGAGGTGGTGGTAGATGTGTGAGGGTCCTTCGATGTGCTATGTGAGTGGAGAGCAACAGGTAAAGGCTGGAGGGGGATATGCCAGGATTAAAAAAGCAAAATAAAGTCAGATGTCAGAAGCTGAGCCAGGCTGAGGAAGAATGATGGAAGTGATTCCTTTGATGCCATCAGCATTTTTATTGATCTGAGACTGTTTATTGCTGTAGAACAGTTATAAATTAGAGAAAAGCTCTGAAGAGGAGTGAGAGATGGAAATTGCCCGGTTATGGTTTAAAAGATGTACATCCCCATTGATCGGACAAGGGAGAACATGTGCACCCAGGCTTTGCCTGCAGAGCTCCCTACCCTGCAGAGGAGGCAGCCAGCACCCAGGTGTTCCTGGTCACGTAGTTTTGTTGAACAAAATTGTGGCCAGCAGGTTGAGGGACAGGATTCTGACTCTCTGCTCCGCCGTCCTGAGACCCCACCTGCAGTGCTGCCTCCAGTGCTGGGGCCACCAACAGCAGAAGGACATGGACCTACTGGAGCCAGTCCAGAGGACACCATGAGGATGATGCGAGGGCTGGAGCAGCTCTGCTGTGAGGACAGGCTGAGAGAGTTGGGGCTGTTCAGCCTGGAGAAGAGAAGGCTCCGGGGAGATCTCATAGCGGCCTCCCAGTACCTGAAGGGGCTCCAGGAAGG